>NC_064217.1:4782728-5092627 GCF_023101765.2 Spodoptera frugiperda | reverse complement strand
TTAGTGTTAGATTCGATCCTTGTGCTAAGTTCCTTCTTTCTAATAGGTTGGTTGGTAGAGAATGCCATTCCTCATTAAGTCCGCCTATGTTCGTTCTGTACATAAAGAGTTAAATAAATGATAACATTTAGCGTCTGTTTCACCACCTTCATATAAGTGCCCGATAAACTTATGTGACAGATAGTGCATACAAATTACGTTCTTAATTCAAAGTTATCTGATACATATTGGCTATCTAGACATTGTGAAACAAGTCCTTAGTGTAAAATTATATACCTGACATGTAACTATAACGTTACTTTCAATAAGCTGTCACGAAAAAAAAAACATTCGGTAATGAAAAAACTGTCCTTTACCGAGCCGACGTTCGACAGGTAATGTTTCCGATACGTTCCACAGACTGTTTTTCACCCAGTTGCCGATTTTATATTTTGACCGAACCTTTACAATATTGATGATGATTGATGCACGAAATGGCTGTTGTTTCAAAAGCTATTTATATAAATAGCTCATATATTTTCATTCAGTGCGGGTTTGAATAAAGAAAGTATCGAATTCTATCTCATGACCTCAATTTCACTGTCAGTTAATTAAAATATTAATGGTATTTTGATATTCGCTTGAGAGTTTGCTTTGCATTATGTTCTTGTTTCCACTGGAGCCTCACAGTTGTAAGTCAACGTTAGTCAAAATTGAAGTGTAGTTATATGCACGTTGTCGAAAACTCTCAATACATACGGTACTATTATGCACATTCAGTTCAACTTGTAAAGCTGTTTAGTAACAATGTTCCTTTCCTTTTCTTGGTGATCTTAGTCCTATTACTTTTAGAAAGATATCTCATTTCCTCTGATTAAATCCAAAGACCCAATGCAGGTCGAGTTGAACAAAAAAACCACATTCTGATTAGTAAGCTGTGCCCGTTTTCACAAAACCAGTGATCTCTGAAACGTGATTAAATATCAATTTGGGATGGGACACAAAAAATACCAGTCAACAAGATTGAGTCTTTTCTACGAATTCAGAGCGTTTTTCCGATGAAATCGAACATTTTTTTCCGAATACCTCATTAGTTAAATGAGAGGTTAAATACGTACCGTCTTGGCTCGTGAATGCGTTCATGTGGAAGAATCGTTCGATTTTCGGAGTATCATAGTATCTGTTGTAATATGTAGGTATATCACACAAATTATTGCTTGAGGCAACTTGTGTCTAGCTCGCTTTATTGATGAAAAATGAAAAAATATGTCAGAAGTAAGTATTGACTGGGTAATACTAAAACAATTTCAAAGATGGCTTCTCTTAAAATCATACCTACGTCATCTTCAAGATGATCTCGCAAAGATTTTTCATAGTTCACTGAATTAAGCCTCGAGCTTACAACGGGATGCTTTCAACGGAACCAAAGTCCTTCACTCACCTTTCAATATAATATTTTTACTTGCTTTCAGGATTCATTTGAATTCATAGCACATTGCCGTCATCAAAGATTGGAGCATCAAAAAGATTTTCTGCCGTAATCGCCTTTCGTTTACCGATGTTTGACAAGATTGAGGGGAATTGAACATATAGAATATTGACTTTGAGTGTTTTGGTAATCAATTGCTTAATATTGTGAAAAAATATATTTAAAGACCGTCTGCTTGAGGTTTGTGATTTGTACGTTTTATGAGAGATTTAATTTTATGTTAGTTAATCTTTTATGATTACAACTATATCGCACTCGTTTAACAAAACTATTTAGTTATGTAAAATGTGGTTGGCTCAAGTGCGAATACCTAGTAATATTTTTTGTGTAAGTATAAGTACTTTTAGAGATATCTATAAAGATAATAAACATACCTATACGGAGTTGTCTCTGTAATGGATTTATTCACTACGAGAGACATATAGTAGACCGGCCTTAGTAAAAGTACCAATTAAGTAATTACTTTGTTGGTTAATTAATTAAAACAAATTATTTTTCCTCTCTCGCCAACCAAATAAATGTTTTGTCGCAACGAATACTAAATATAACGGAGGTTTTGATAAGTATTTTCTCAAAGCTTTGAGTGTTTTTATTTATTTTTTGTTATAAAATATATCTTATTATTATTTAACTTGTATCAGTGCTCTTTTGTAGCCTATTTGTAAAATAAATCCATTTCATTTCACATATTATAACGAATGTATGAATACTAGCATATCTAGGAAATTAAGCATTGTCAAGATTAATGAAAGTTATCTGTCGAGTCTGTCTCACATTCACAGATCTATACAATGTCTCACGTATAACTACATGTATATATACTTAGGTATTATGTATCAGTATGTACAGACACGTGTTCTGTCTTTAACTTTATCAATTTATAGTGAAGTTCGTGTCATGCGTGTGAACCTGACGAGTTTCTGCCACGAATATAACGCGTCATCATTTATAGTGGGTAAGTTTTAGATGAATGAATGTGTGTTTGTTCAACTGTATGATATATGTATGTGATATATCTTGTTAATAGACTTAATGGAAATGTATATTGTTTATATAAGTTATATTGTAAATAGTTATATTTAGCTTGATTTAATTTTGATCTTTATTAAGTTATTGTTTACTTTATACGTATATTTAAGATCCCCGATTCCCAAACAACCCTTCCAATCCTAACTCCTAAAAGCCCGGCAACGCACTTGTAACGCCTCTGGAGTTTTGGGTGTCCGTGTTATCTTCACATGTTGGAAATTGCCTAATCTTATGATGTGATTATTTTACATATATAGTTTTATATACAACGATATTTTAAGATTCTGATAAAGATAAAGTAAAATCTGACATGGTTGTGATAGGTTATTATCGAATAGTGTCGATAATAGCTACACGTTCTCTTAGCAACATATAATATTTTAGTAGTAGATATACTTGCTAAATCTAATATGACACTTATTATCGAACTCACTCGGCCGTATTTAAGACCCAACAATGTCTCCTAACTAGATAGACAAAACAATAATTTATTCTCAGACATAATGTTCGTATAATATTAATAAAAACCCAAGTAACGATAATGATACACCCATATAACAAAACTAATGTTTGTAGAACAAAACTTACAAGACAACGCAAAAAATTTCACCAAGAAAATAAATATTCTCCCCCAAACAAATACAGACACTAAAGTAATTGTCAGTCGGTTTAATATCGCTTGGCATTTTCTCCATAAGTATAAATGAGAAAAGTTGCCTATGTTTGATGACTTGAGGGCGACATATACAGATATATTTTTTTAAATTACTCTCCCAACAACAATGAATATTAAGTAAAAAGTATATAAATTGTGCTCTCAGATGTTTGCACAGACCGAAAGAATAATATATAAAAACTAGATTTAATATAATATATGAAAAACCCTCTTAGAATAAGACTAATATTAAAACATTTCAAGGTCAATACATTACCTATATTCTTATACTTATATACAGAAATCATATCAGCATATTTCTAAAAGAGACAGAGAAAGATATATAGAAACGAAAGCCAAAAAGAGATAGATGAACTTAGCCCAATTTCCATTCTGTGCCCTCTATGCTCCCAAACGTTTACGTAATTTTGAATAGCCCTTATCATAGAATGAAGCCCTAGAAGGGAATAATAGACTTTCATTGACATTCGTCGATCGAAGATAATGGTTCCGAATTTGACATACGCCGGCAGTCTTGTCAAAATCCATTGAAAACTAGCGGGAATATTTACACTTAGACTTTAGTGGTACTAAAATTGAGACCTTTACTACTTAGTTTTTAAGTTTTGTTTTATTTGCCTAATCTAATCTAATTCTTGGTAAAAGATTTAATAATATACTGAATGCAAAATCATGTAGTGACGATTTTCCTTTAAAAGGATAAGTAGTTTAGCATTGTGCAATGTGCATACACGAGCATAATATGTTAAGCGTAAGACACTAAACAGAGGACAATAATACAAACGTTAAGTTTTTTATTGCTAATAGAAAACTGTTGAAGGCAAATTCTCCGGTAACGTCGGTCACCGGTGACCACCACGGCGTTTTCAAAGTGTTAAGAATACAAAGCTAGAAAATAAAGTCCAAGATTGCATGTGGTAGCAAAATATAAAATCAATAATCATAAGGGGCTCCATAAATCTTATTTCCTGCTTCCTCGACAAAACCACTCCCATGTAACCGTAGCAGTTAAATTTCGGTCATATTATTTCACTAATGGTAGTGGAACTTTTCGTCCATAGCACAGTTAACGCCTATAATCACTCCAAATAAGGTAGAAAGATTTACCGCGAACCGTAAAAATGTGTACTTAATCGGGAATCGATCCCTCGGGTCCGTCAAACGTGACCGGAGTGAATGACTTGTTTCAAGTTCCGTGTACAAACGACGCACGTATTACATTCTGCTTTAGTGCCAATAAGACTTGAATTTTCTGCTGTGAAGCCGATGGAATTGGTATGTACTGATTTTACTGAATACGGTGGCACTTTATTTTACCTGTGGAGTGGAGTTCAGTGCTGATTTTGTGTATTTTGTATCTATATTCCCCTTAAAGATGCACATTGCAGCTTATTTTCACTGATGGCTCATCAACTCTATACCAATGTGGATATTATAAAAGAAAGTCGTGAAGTTAACTTATTAATAATTTTGTCAACAAAAAAGCAACTTAGAGATATCTTACAGAACATAAATACTTATTACGTAGTATTTATGTTGTTAAACATAATTATTCAAGCTTTTCGATTGAAGTCGGTATTAAGTCTTTGACTGCCAATAGAAAACTGTTGAAGGCAAATCCTTCGCTGCCGTCGGTCACCGGTAAGTCGCGTTTAAAGTGTTAATAATATCGATATTTTACTATACAAGTACATTTAATTTAATCAAATAGCTAGAACTAATATTAAACGCCCTTCAAAATCAGGTAAGTATATATACATACCTATGTATGTGTGTACTGTCTATGTAAAGGTTTTGGGCTACACATGTATGTATCTGTTCGTTTTGTAAAAAGCAACCTTTTTCATGTCGAGAGCTTGTATGCATGAAGTGTATTGCAAATATAAATGGACAGGAAAAATTCGAGAGACGGACCCGGAATACGAGAATCAATCGCTCCTTGTTTGTTTTTTATACTCTCCCAGTTTATTTTGGTTATACTCGTAAGAGGTAAGTTTACATAGGTGGGGAAAATTGAAACTGTCCTTTTTAAAGGGTCAGCACCTCACCTGTATCTACTCTCATGTTGTAGATGTTGATAGGCGGTGCTATACACTAACCTATCGATGATACGTGAGCGAGTTTCTAAAAATATTTTGGACTGTCATAATCAATATTTTATTGATGCAACGTCACGCCGTTTATTCCCGAAGGGGTTAGCATATGTAATGTCACTGTACAATGTACAACTACTTTTCACCATTTGTATTAAAAGTCCCACGTAATAGGAGATGAGTATATTGCTATATACTGGACGCAATTCTAGATTCCGTGCTACTAGTGAGAAATTTTCGAAGAACCAAAAATAATCCAGTAATACTTTGCATAATCATAATTGATGTTTTTTAAAATTTTATAATACTCTAAGCTCATAACTGTTTCTAGCTACTAAACATTTCAGTTATAAATTCTATGAAAGTCTCTACTAAAGTAAATAACGAAACATCACATTCCAAACAGCAAAATGTTTACCTAAACAATATTTCAAATTCCACATTTAGTGCCAGCATTCAGTAGGCGACGGTGCGGAAAACCGCTTCTCAAATAGAATAACACCACAAATCGTTTGAATTTTCATAATAAACCGAGCGAACAAACCTGGAAGCCTGGTCTAGGAATTGCATTCACTCCAGTGTCCTTAATTTATTCAACGATTCTTTTCGCTCTGCTGCATAATACGATGTCCTCGCTTAGAGAATGTAGCGAGAAAAATAGCTAACGTAACACTACATTGATTTCGATTTCGCACAATTGCTCTTTTCGTTATTAAATAACTCGATATTAAATATTAAAATATCACTCACATCGATTAAGATCGATGAATTTATCACAGACGTAAAATATTACATAGATACATTGTGTAGTATTTTTCTTTATTATGTAATAAAAATACAAATTATTAAAAAAGTACACGTTACAAAAATTGTGTCCAAAAAAAAATGTATAAGTTGCAGCTTTTAAAATAATAAAAAAGTTAAACGATTGCAACCACTACTGTACAAAATCAGATAAAGTAACCTTTAACGAATCTCAAACACAAAAATGTTTGCAATTTTCTGTATAAAGATAGTTCTTTTTTTTCAATGTAAACATATTGTACGGTTGTCATTTTGCATTCACGAGTAAAAAATGTATGCCCATGAAATAACGCATGTATTTTTTGTTATTTGTACCAAACATACCCATTGAGGCGAATGGACACCGGTTTTTACGGAAGCAAGTAAATAAAAATGTCGTCAAATATGTAACCAAGCTTTTATATGTATATGGTCTGTTAAACTTGCTGTTTAATTTGTTATTGTATGAAAATAAAATGTACTACTATGAAGGGTTCCCATGGAGACACAAATAATTAATTATTCCATACTAGCAATAATCTCTCGTTTACTGTCATTATGATAACTATAAATAATACGTGGATGTCCCCTCGGACCTCACATTTTATTTACGTAATAGGTACGGGATATGGAAAAGATAAATCACCAAATAGTAATTAAGTGATCAGTACTGCAAGGCAGTTGCCGTCCTTTTTCTAGGGAGAACTATTGAGCCTTTCCGGTATCATCTCTTACACGACGAGGAAACCAAGCAAGCTTTGTTTCGCGTAGATGTTCTAAGTAGCTTCGATAAAGCCAGCTCATTCGAGCCCAAGCATAAAATAAACCATATCGACATAATACCATAGGTAAAAATGATAACATCAGTCATCACATTTTATTAAGTCTCGGTAAATACGCATATTACCATAGTATTTACTTAAACTTATAACATTATGTTTATTTGTTTTATGCGTCCGCTTCCCCAGACTTAATTAGCAGCCTCAAAGGTTTCTCTGTAAACTTTTTATCAACGACAGTGGTTTATATTTTGTATTTTTTTAACATGGAACATGGGAAGATGATTCTTAAGAGACATTATAAATGTATTTTTTTTTCAAGTAGTTATAATAATAGGTATTTTGTTAAAGAGAACAAAAATGATCCACCTAATACTTAATATCTTTTATTATGTATATAAATAAACAGTTATAGAAAGAATTAATCATAAAATTTGTGTAATACGACTGGTATGTAGTAAGTATAACATACCTATTTATTATTTGTAATACATATAGTATCGAAATAATTTAAAGACAATGGCTCTAATTTTTTTTATTATAACGTTCGTGAGACATAATAATTAACGATAGCTCTCCATTAATTCGTTATAAGCTCAAATCGAGAATCTAATTTCAAATTACGTCTAATTTGTTTTTAATTACTCATTGTTATAGGGAAATGTATTTATTGAATATCTTTAATTTTTTTTATAATTCAAGGTCACTAGAAACCATAGCCAAATAAAAGTTGCTTACATTGATGAGATATGAGCATTTAGTTTTCAAACCATCTCTATCGAATTATTTTGGTACCTACAAAACATTTCTACTATCTTTTTCCTACCTAAAATATAATCCTGTATCTCTTTATTGATATGAAAATGACAACTAGGGACAGTTTCTATTTATAGAAAAGATATAAATGTCCAACAATAAAAAAGGTGCCTGTTTCTATGAGCTATTTTTATTTCTATCACTTAAATATATATTTTTATTTCAATTCAGGTTGGTATGATGAGAATAGAATATCATATTAACTTCAATGATTTGTAATAGAAGATAGGTTTCATTGAGTTTTTTTTGTAATCTTAGTTGTCTTCTTGGTTAGATGTAAGGCAATTCTACTAATGAGTATTAGTAGAAAAAATAATGACTAGTTTTAAGAGCACTTTTTTGTAACTGAAGCAGTGGTTATAAGTAATTATATTTCACTTAAAAATAAATTAAGTTAAGCATAAGCTGTAGCCATATTGGAATGAATTTGTGAAATCCAATTATGGTCGGTCTGGATGTGCATGTAGCATTTGTCTTTGATATTGTACCGGTAGAGCCAAATAGGCGTAAATCCGTTATGAGCCGAATAAAATGTAACAAAATCTTACTTTTGAAAAGCACATCAACAATAAACAATATTCAAGTTCATTCATGTTTACATATTGCAATATACATATACAGGGTACATAACTTGCAATATAATGCCAAAGCAATTAATTCTACCAATAAGTATACACTATCACAGTAAACGAGTTTCTCCATCAACATAATTATAACTGAAGGTGTACACATAGTTTCTGAGTTACGTTACCAATTTCAGTGTATAGAGCTGTGCTGTCCGGAACACACATTAATGGAGAACTCTTAATAGAATGCTTTGTGCTCCTGTAGAAGCAGGAGTGATCAATTAATACCATCTTTGTGCACGTGCTTCTATATGCTACTGTATGTGTTTGCACCCTGTGGTCGTACTGATGATCGATGGAAGCAGAATTTAATGGTTTAGCTATTTCTCTCTCAATGAAAAATAGAAGTATTTTGTTGTAGTATTGTCCGTTTGCATTGGTACTTATTTTATTCTTGGCATAGCTCACGATTCATTTGTTGCAACCAAAGATTAATCATAAAAAAATAAATTCGAATTTTAATTATAATATCAGTTATTCCGCATGCAACTCTTTGTGTGATCCACAAATTGTTGTTCCGTGTCTTGTTGTCATGTGTATGTGAACTTGTACACGACAGAGGAGAAAATCCTAATGTGGGGCCACGTTTTTCTAAATAAAGAAAGAGAGTTATGGAAACTCAAAGTAGGCAAATTATAGAAAAGTAAGAGGGCATTTCGACATAATTATTGTTATTTGTACACTCGAAAGCTTTATTGTCTATTATTGGCTACAGCTCCGTTCGATACTGAAGTACTTAAGCTATTGTACTCGTTACGTTCTGTTCAACTGGCACTTGAATCCGATTTCAACATTTTGCAATTTTGGAAATATCAATTTTAATATTATTCAATTGGTTGTCTAATAATAAGAGGATTAACAATTACTTTTTTGACAAGCAATATTTTTTTACTTTATTATTCATATCAAAGTTACAATTGTAACCAAAAGCATATAGATTCAACAAACGCTGAATCTGTTTATTGGATACTAGCAACTTAAAATATCAGAATACAGCAATTTTCATAGTAAAACCATGCAATAATATACTCGTACTACGGCGTAGCGAATGTTAAGCTACGCCGTAGCAATAACGTAGCAACTTTCATTTAAAAAGCGTAGCTTTCAATAAATCCGAAATTAAACTCGTACCGCAGTAAAGAAGAAAATACGGAAGCGTGCAGACAACAATTCAATAACTGTTTTAGTAAAGCAAAATGTAACAAGGCTATCCCATAGTCCCGAGCTTGTTGCAAATAAAATGCGGGGTAAGTCTTTCAATAACTGAGACGTAGAAGCAACAGATTGCTAAAGCCCAGGACTGTATCAAATCGATATAACTGTGCGATAATCGAGCTATAAAGCCGTCGTTTCGACGACCCTACTGTCCTCCACCCTGTTTTACGATCCTTGATTTATCTTGACAAGATGCAGGACAATCGCTCACGAAGTATCATCTATTGGTGTCACATTTTCTTTGAAGTGTGTTTTGGAGGAGTGCCAATATGTTTGGCTTTAGATGGAAATCTTTATAATTATAGTCGCTATGTGGTTATATTGTAGAATAATTTCAATTTGTTTTATTTCCTTGTTCGCATATCTAAAGATTGGAAGTTTGATATTATGGAAAACTGAATCTCTGGTAACCCCTTTAGAAATGGATAGGACTGCACAGTTGGCGCCATAGCTGGGTAACTGGTTGCAACTGGTAGCGAGTTCGATTCAAAAGAAAGGAGTAACTCCTTGTGAAATCCACAAATTTTTGCTTCGGATCTGATTTTCATGTGTATGTGAACTTGTATGTTTGTAAATACACCAACGACAAAAAAAAATACAATTGATTCAATATCAATTGTGAATTTTTGCTAACGTTACTCAAATATCAAATAACTATTTTAAAACAAACAAAATGTTTTAGAAATCTAAAAATAACGCAGAGTGCATTCAATTTAAAACCTTTCTCAATAAAACAATAGTTTTGAAAACATTGGTGAGGCTTTTACAAAACGTTTTACTGAACTACAACTACGCTTCATAGTTTAGTTGGAATGTGAACATTTGTTCTAACACATGTTACATGATCCGTGTTTGTAAACTTTTCTTAACTCCTTTCATCACCAGGTTCTTCTGAGAACAGCAATAGAGTGAAAACGAACGACTTGCTCGCTTCGTATCTGATTGAAGAAGATATTTGTGAAATTCAAAACCTTTGACTGATAACAGGAAGCCAGTGGATGCAGGTGGCGGCTTGTCGTTCCACGTGGGAGACTAAGTGGAAGGCCTTTGTTCAGCAGTGGATGTCTCTTGGCTGATTATGATGATTATGATTATAACCGAAAACTGTCAAAGGTAAACTCTTGTAGTAGTTGTTTTTTTAAAGAAAACGTTACCTCACACCTGTTATTTCTCCTATGCTGTAGGTGGGTTTCCAAACATACAAGTTCACATGCATATGAAAACTAGACCCGAAACAACTATTTGAAGATCAAACAAAGAGCCAGTTACCCGGCCACGGCGCCAACCGTAAGTCAGTTTACACTCATAAAATAAAATAGAATCGCATTATGGTTTAGTACTAGAGTCACCTTGTTGTTGTCAGTCTGGGACAATGACGTCACGGTCAGGTCAGACGTAGACCATGTAACGACAACTGATCGGATTGTACGACGTTGTCATCTCTTTAAGATGTGTACCCTAAGCTGCTTACAGAAAATTCAACTTTATTTCACCGTAAAATACGAGTAAATATTGCAAGTACATTTTTTATGACTTAAAATTATTTGAATCAAAACCTTTTTAGGACTTATTTTTTCTTGCTTTCAATATGAACCTTTTTAATCCTCTTAACGATTACATATTTGAAATGTAATCTATTGAACTGCATGGATTGAAAGTAATACGTATGTGTATTAATAAAAAACGTATTGAGATTGAAAGAAGTACTATAATTGTATCGTTTCGTAGATTCTTAGTCTAGTAGATTTATACAAAAGACCCAAGACAACGTTGAACGTTTTGATATACTTTTTAAAAAAACAAAAATATTACTGTGTGTGAACAAATTAATTGAATAAATATAAACGGCGCACCTCCCGTGTCCAAATCAAAACAAATACTCGTTAACACCATTCTATTGAGTGCTCAAATCATATTTAAAGGTCCATTGTTTCATGTAACAAAGCATCACTGGTCACTTTACACATGGAATTAATTTATTTCGTTAAATAAAATTTTATGTTCTTTCCAACTGGTAAATCTGGAAGTTATCATTCCACCCCACCCCCTAAAACAGGCGGTGTCTTATGGCAGATGGTGATGAGAGTCCCATATAATGGTTTAAGTAAGTAAGTTACCAGAAATCGAACTTACTGCCACACTCAGTAATGATTACTTAAACTATTCCTTAGTAACGATTTTGTATAGAAAATAATTGCTAATAACAGGGTTAGGTAACCATTAAATCACTCTGAGTACAGCAATTAATGAGATTGACAATCACACTTGTGATGACAAAACCAATGAAGCAGTAGTATTTATATTTAATCGGCATCCAAACTGATAATTTCGAATAATTGAAGTTACCTCTCAAATGTGGTACAGTTTACAATAAATATATTTTCAACAAGCTGTTACGATGCATTTTGATTAATTAATACTTCGTGGTAATGATGGTTCTGTTCAATAACGTAAAACAATACAAACAGTTTATAATTATTATGCTGCATAAAATTCTGATACTTCTCTGAATAAAATAATTAAATTGTGCAATTTGTTATTTGGATTTGGGTTTCCAAGTTATATTTTGATTCATTTGTTTATTTACTTTTACTTTAACAGCCTATAACTGAACACTGCTGACCAAAGGCCTCTTCTCGCATGAGGTTTGAGCCTCCCCATGTATTACTTACTTAGGTAAGATAAAAGATAAATCAGACATTACTTCAAAACAATTGTGTTTTAAAAACTTACATTTTGACTGTCTATTTATATTTAACATTATTATCTTTTATGTCTGTTATTTGCAAGTCACCGTATACCGAAAATAAGAGCCAATTAATTAACTTAAGCACAATGAAATTGTAGTAAATACTTAGGCATTATTATTTTTGGCTCGTTGTAAGCAAGGCAAATAACAGACAAAGCTCTAATTGAGTGTAATTTTCTCATTTTAATCCGAGAACTAAAGTTGAAAACTTCTTAACAATAATTATGAAAATTGTGTAATAGGCGAATGACGTGTACTCTTCAATACTTAACCCACATTGAGAAGTTCCAAGGTTATTATAGTACTTGTGATTAATTTTTAATTTCTAGATGCTTTGCAAGTTGTAAAATGTGCCTTGGAATTATGAGGAACAATTCAGTAAAACGTATTTTTTTATACGCTATAGAAAAATATCGGTGAAATGCGAAAATAATACCAGTATGTATTTATTTATTTATGATATTAAGGCATATTATCGATGGAAACACAAACATAAAAATTAAACAATTGACAAATTGTTTATATCAATTAAAGATAATATGCTCAGCATTCAATTATAATGTGTGTAACAGTTAATACAGTAACGTGTCCACTAAATGAGAATACAATCAGACAATTATGTTGTATAAAAATTGACGTATTGTTAAGAACTTAACTTTTTTGGAAGTAGTTTGAAGAGTCGTTTATAAATAATTGAAGCGAAAGATCACGGTATCCTGTCGATCGGTAGTGCCAATCACTTACTATCAGACGTCAGCTCGTTTTCCCCTTTTCGATAAAAAGGTAGATAACCGAATATATACTGTACATCTTCTTTTACTTGCTTTTCGTAGCATCTTGAGAATATAATGCACAGGTATAGGACTCTTAAATGCTTGTCTGAAATTAAGTAGCTAAAACAAACCTCTAATTCAAATATAAAGAATTAACTTGGTTGGTCATACGAAATGCAAATTATGTTATTTTATACAATTTTACTTTACTAAGAACTGTTTTGTGAAATGCAGTAGTGGATGGTTTTTGTACAAATGATAAAATCGTCGTCATTATGCAGGAAATGGTTTGTAATGAACCATTTTTTTTCATTGCAATATTATTATTATTTTGCCTTCGTAAGAGTTTAAAAGATTTCTTTGCTAAACAGAATTATAAATTATTATGAAACAAGTACATCTTTATAATAGCTTAAGTTTTGCATTTTACTATCAAAAATTGTATGAAAATGGAGTCATAAAAGCTTTAAACATTTTCAATCGGTTTTAATACGTTTAAGATGACACTTCAACAAGCTTAAAATTGCAATTTGCACTTAAATTTAATAAAAAAATAAGAACGTAATATTCAGTTTATAGCAAAATCAAGTGAAAACAATAAATAAATTGCTACCCAGGGTGCTAACGTCATAAATCAATTCGCGTAATGGACTCCATTCTGCTATAACAGCATTTTATTTCACAATATTTGAATGTTGGTTTTGAAACTCGAAAAAAGAATAATATTTTTCCATTCGCTTGAAATATTGTTTTGTGATTTATTTTTTAAATATCACTCTATTATATTGTATTATATTTTTTACAGTAGACATTTAAGTTGATACTTAATTGCGTAAATTATTTGTCTAGAAAACTCGTTTATTTTATTTAATGCTCTTTAGTAAATCTAGGCGCAAACACTTTTAAGTAATTAGTAGCCTAGTCGAGGCTCAGGCTGAGTTGTAAATTTAAAGATAAGGGACATTAGATCAGAGAATTACCCTGATAACCAAGTTACGTTTTATTCTATTCTATACTATATTTCATATCAAATGTATCTATCTCTCAACAACATTATCACATAAAAAACATAAATATATTTCTGCTTGCTTCGTTTTATACTCAGTGAGAGTAGTATAGACCTCACACGTGCTAACAGAATATATGACATTGAAGGTCTCTTTATTTGTATCACAAAGGATACCAACAAAGAAAGTAAAAAGTAGAACACGTAAGGATTACGTATGGAAACATGTTTGTTGGTCCACAGCTGTTTTTATTTGCAAACTCTTTCGTCGCCACCTATTTATTACTTTGCGAGCATCGAATAAAACACAGACTCCGTTCAATTTGAGTAATGGACACTGTTCGTTTGTTCGGAGGTGTAAAATAGAGTAGGTTCTCATATGAGAGTGTGAGTTAGACACCTGGAATTTAAACTTATAAAATTAAAAATTATAAGCCCAGGTTTTGTCACGATGTTTTCCTTCACAATTTGTGAAGAAACCAGGGCTTATAAGTTTAAAATCTAACCTTGAGCAAGCATGATGATTAATGTTCAAACCTTCTCCGTGTGATAAGAGACCTTTGTTCATCAAGGGCACTCATACTGTTGATGTGATCTGTATGTGACATTGTTTATTTTGAATGGCATCTGTTATACATCAAAAGGCTTAGTAATAAAACTAGTATCAGCGAAATGTCGCGTAAAAATACACAATTTGACCTCATATACCCTTTTAGGTCTTTCGTTTGCAATGTAAGCGTTTTTGCCGCGGGCGTTTGGTCGACGAGGTGTATTTTAGGGAAGAATATAAATAACGTCAGCCATACAAATGAGATGGAGCGGTATATGTACGATGTTTGCAAAGGTCAATTTATTGGACGGTCACTTTTCGTAAGTATAATACGATGAATAAAATAATAGACTACACATCTTGGCATCGTTTTGAGGGTCCAATACTTTTGTAGAAAAATTTACCGTATGATAGATATTGCAGTTTGAAAAAACACAAAATGATATCTACGTGTAGGAATTTATTGCTTCAATTCTTTTTACTTTTCTATCCCTTTTAAAAGACAAAATTTCTAGATCAATATAACCAGACATACCAACACGGAATTCAATCAACGTTTAATTTTCATTCTCAGTTTTATACTGCACTCGATTCCTTTACACGGGCAAAGGTTATCACGTTACCTAAAAACCTTGTAGTAATTACGCCGAAGCGGGGCGAGGTGTTTGATCCATCGCTTCAGTTCTGAATTTGCATCGAAACGAGCGCCGGTGATTGGGTTACCGCGACCACGACCATGCTCGATCACTAATGCTTATTGAATTAAAACCTAAGTCAATATAAACGACGAACTCACTAAACATCGCTTTTATTGATTTTCGTTGTACTTAGTGATTTTACCAAGTTATTGGACTCCGTCGGTTTTTTGCCTTGTTGATTTTTGATGTTTGATGTTGAATTTTAGACTTAGAGGTTTTGCGGTTTGGCACAGTTTCGGTTTGGTTGGTTTGGTAATGAAATTTTGGTCACTTAATAAAAAAATATTAAGTCAAGTACTTTCATTTTACATCACAGTTAGTTTGCAAAATGTCTTTTCATAAATTCCAATAAGCGTCATAATTAAATCGTAGTCTCCAGAACCCCTTCATCAAAAGACATTTCGATATAAAGTAATAAAACTGAAGAACAATGTTTATATAACCCCGAACGTATAAATTCAACATAAAATCTCGATTTCCATCAGAAATATGGTGTTTCTCTCAACAACATTCACAAACAAAATGAGAATAGAACAATGAAAGACGTCTTTTGATTAACAGTAACGTTTTCTTACAATAGGGTTGAAAGTAAAGTTGGGTCGTATTCTTAACCCCCAAGGGGCGAGTCGATACTCGCGTAAATTAATTCTCATTAATTTCTTAAGAGCTTGTACACAGGGGCCTATTTAATACCTAGCACCTGTGCTGGGATGTCTTTTTAAACGATTCACGGTTATTAGGTACAGAATAAAGAGTATTTATTTTATGTAAACGAGATTTAAATAAACGAGATGAGCCTACTTTTATTTGGTCTTTTTGTTATGTTTGTTTTATAGATCTTATGTGGTTTTGATATGAATTGAGATTTTTAAAAGCATTATGTTATCAGTGTATTAAAAAAATCATAACATGTAATATTTAAAAGACTGATTTGTAACTTTACTAGAAATATAGCGGGTCATGGAAAATAGATACTAGTCAATCCTAGATTTTCACCCAAATCTGAAAGAACTCAAGACACAAATTTAACTGAAAACGCCAAGAGACAGAAGGTCATATTATAGTGAAATCTTCTGAATAGTTCTCGAATTAATCTAAGTACTAGTCGAGTGTAACAGATACATCATTCTAAAAGAGTGTACTAGTACTTGAAGAGCAAATAACCATTCCAATTTATTACATTATAACAACTAACATACCGTACAATAACAAAATAATATTAATTAGTATTAATAGAAGCACGTAGGGTAATATTATAATGGTAGTTGGGCTTTCATCATTACAGCTAAGTAATTAGTGGCAGCCAATCCGATCTGCGGCCTAATTACTACTAAATTAGTTCATATCATCATCTTCTGTGGCATAAATATCATCGATTAATAGTTGTGTTGTGTTTCATTTGGAGTATTGTGAATGTAGTTTTATTTTTACTTAAACATGTTTAGCCTTAATTTCGTCTGTTATTTATTATTAGCTTTATGTAGGATAGGTGACAAGACTTTCAAAGATTTCTAAGCAATGTAATTTATCTAGTTAGTAGGATCTAAGTTAGTAGCCGCGATTGAAAATTCTATACCGATATGATACTTTGTAAATTCTTAAATAATATTTTATGCCAGCAGAGCGATTGCATAGGCTTGTATAGGTAAGTAAAGCATAAGCTGGCTGTATACCATATGGGAAAAGTACCTACTTTGTACCTACAGATTTCACAGTGTAGTACTGTACATTTATGTATTGCACGCACAAAATCTTACGACACAGCTAACAGAAGCAAATTGAGTAAATCAAAATTAAATGACGAACGAATCATCAGATGTTGCTTCGCAAAATATGATATAAAGAACCTTCAGCGTTCAGTGCAAGCATGTATGAAATAAATAGAATAAAGAATTATTAGCTTACCTACTTTAGCGAGACGTATACGGTAAATAGATAGGGAGGATTTGTACGGTGCACTGAGACGGCTCTTACCCAAGGCGCCGACATGTTTGTTTTATTTTTAGGTCGATTGAATTTATGAAACTCGAGAGGAGGTCGCAGGTATATACGGGTATGTATATCAACGGTCGTAGCTCAGGCACAGCCAAATAAATTTTACTATGTTATATAAAGTCTATCTATGGATTGGTAACATTTATTTGCAGTTTGAGTTTAATAATGGTTTGATCTACACATTAACTTGCTTAAGCGTATTCGTCACGATAGGTGAATAGGTTTATGTTCCTTTGTTGTAAAAACCTGTCGTATGAATCGCGTTGATAAAGAGTTCTGCGCCTTAACTAAAAATCACGTAAATTATTGGAGAAAAGCTCTACTAGTTTCGAGTCACAGAGGGACTTTTTACATGAGCAGCGTGTGCAGACGCAGCGACGTCATGCACCCTACTTTTTCTCCAATAATGTACATGAGTAAACCGTGATTTAGTTAATTTATTATGTTTCACAATAGTAATTATAACTTCTGTGCATCTATTTGACATTCCTTCAAATTTATTCAAGCCTAAAACTATGTTGGGATAAGGTAAGGCGAAAAATTCAATTTATGGAACAGAAATGTTAGTAAAGTTTGTGTAAATGATAAATATTTTATTCTATGTATGTACATATGTTGTAGCAGACACAAATTCGATTCTCCTGGTCTCCCTTCCAAACTTGTTTGGGCTCCCGTCCTAATCAGATTTGGTTGAATGTCAATATTTTATGAAACGGCTACGGTCTTTCCTTTATTTGGGAGGGATTTAGATTTAAATCTCGATCTTATTGACAAGATTCATAATTCAAAATGTTATAGCCTTTTCTTTTAAGAGGGGAAAATCATCCAATACCTTCTCTCGCCTTGGGCAAGGCGAAAAATGTTATGGCCGAGAAGCATGAAAATTATACCTATATTAATTTACTTTTTCTTAGTTAAAGGCACTACCTGCTCATTGTACTCATTTTAACTATTTTAATTGAAAAAAAGAATTTTGCAATCCACTTCAAACCTAAAAGAAGAGCAAAATATCCCGAACACATGTCACTCGTCTCAAAAAAAAAAGAATCAATATTTATTGAACGAAACATCTATTTCAATTTTATGTGACATGTTAAATCATATCTTTTACACCGTAATAATCTGGGAAAGGGAGTGTAAAAGTGTTATGTAGGGACCGTAACACATTTATTGCCTGAACACCGGTGAGTGTGTGCGTGTTTCGAGGCTGAGAAGTACTGGGTACTTTACAATGATCGCATAAGTATGTCAAAATGTTTATGTATGTGTTTTATAAACTGTTTGCGGGTTATTGTAATGATTTCGTCTTTTACCAGACGAAGTAGCATAAGTGAGCTAGTATTTGTTTCGATCATTATGAGATTTCTTTTATTTAATACACGTACTTAGAGGTATTCATTACGTATCTCTGTCATTGAAATCACTCAGTCTCATTAGTGCCTTATTATCTAAACAATAAGGCTTATTTTCGCAATTTTTTGAACGAGGGCTTGTAGATACACAGGTTAACATCCATAGGGACGCATCAACAGTTAGTTATGTAGGTGTTCGATATTTTCGTAGTCTCCCACTCCAAATCCAATCTAGTTGGGGTCAAGTGGGCAGGTACTCTACGCTTATAGGCTCGTCATACTAATATAGTACTGAGAGGACCTGGCATTTTAGTAGGTGCCTGAAAGCGGTGCGGTGTCAGTACATAATGTGTTGTAAATGGCTTTTAATAAAGTGTATTGTTACGTGGCTAAGTAGTCTTCTATGTATCTTCTTATATTATCTTATAAGTATATATAGAATATTAACAGTTGAAATTTCATTCTCCTGTAGTTACGGAATGACGTAGAATGAGCAAATGTAAAAAACCTATTGATATAAATTTGGTACGAATTCAAAAATCATTACTGCTACAAACACTCAAATCCATATTAAAATACCTAATTTTAAACGTAATTTACCCTAAAACACTCTCTAAAGTGACTGTAAAACAGCATGACGCAATATTGAGTAAAGAAAAATTAAATGACATTCTAATGTTATGTTAACCTAATAAAGAGCTCAATAACATTACATTCGACCCAGTTGAAGTAGCGTCATAGTGAAAGCAAATACCTTAAGTACTCACTTATAATTATGAAAATGTCTACAGTTTCATCCATTATCCTAAAGTAAACAATACCGGAGCATTGTTTAGAATTCAGAATACAAAGTTTTTGCAATACCTCTTGGCATTTAACTAAAGTAAAGGTTTCTTTAATGCAAAAACTTTGGGAAATGTCAAAAGTTATAACGTAATGCCTGGACTAGTTTGTATTTTTTTGTTTGAGCTGCTTAGAGAAGTTTATGAGGTGTTCAAAGCATAGTTTTTAAAGTCTTTAAGAGTTTCTGGTCTTTCTACAGAATACAGAAATTAGTTGTATGGATTTATTGCCCACGGACTAAGAATAGAAAGGTGTTTTAGTTACTTATCCGTAATAAAAAAAAAACGAACAATGATGTATGAATGGTACTCATCAAGAGCATTGCAATTTTTAATTTTTCTATTTCTATTTACGGCGCCTCCTATCTGAGGCCGAGTCAACACCTCCTAAAGACGTCGCGTGGAGGAGCTAAACATTTTGTTGCGTGTGTTTTTGTGTTGCATCTGTGCTGCATGAGCATTTAATCGTGCGGAACACAACGCATACTGAAAATACATATTATACAAGCGGAATGAAAACTAAAAATTTATTGATAGTTAGTGTAGCATGGATTACCGCAAAGTAACGCGACTCTATTCGATATATTAAGTCATTAAGCGTAAAATATGACTACTGAACTAATGAAATATGTGACTACTGAAACTGGCAATGAAACTGCACTAGCTCCTGTTTTTCTCATAAAATAAATATATGAAAACTAAATTGAATTTTTCATTTGTTGGTATTTACTTCCAGTTTATGTATGTATGTATGTGTACCATATCTATCTAACCGATAGTGTAGATACGAATATTAGCTATTTCGTATTCATGATCGTTTCGCAACACTAGTCCCGTGCTCCGACGCCGGAACAGTAGGGAAAGTTGTCTTATCTACCCTGTGCTACTGGGGAATGACTTTGTGGAACAATGAGTAATCAGTGCAGGAGTATGGAGGTGCTTTCAATACCATAACTAGCTATGTTGAGTATTGATGAGACTTGATCACATCGGACGTTGATGATTTTGACTTTGGCCCACAAAGTTACCAGCGATGAGTAAATTTTGTTTCAAAGTTTTGCTGCATTTTACAGAGTGATATTTTTAATGGCGTGTATCAGTGTATCGTAACGTAGTTAACGTGGAATGAACTGTCTGATGAGGTTTTCCCAGTAGGCTACAATATGGGGTACTTCAAGAAGGGAGTAAATAAGTTTCTTAAAGGTCAGCAAAGCGCTTGTAATACCCTAAGTGTGGCAAGCGTTCGAAGGTCACCGTTATTATTAGGTCGTGTGATTTCTTGCCACCGTCGTGGTATAAAATAAATGTGGTGACCACCACAGCTAATCTATCTACTATTCTAAACAATTTTAGGAATGCAATTTGCATTTAAATAGTCAGAATATATGTATATATTCTGAATACTTATCTTCAATTTCATTACCCCTTAGAAAAAAGCACATCAATACATTAATCTCCGAACACATAAAGAGTACAACATCATAAACAAGAATAAAAAAAACCTAGCACTACTACAAGTTTATTCGCTTTTGCACTTCAATTACGGAGAAGTGAGCCAAAAAAGTGGCCATTACTTTAGATAGGTAGGTATGTATATACTAATGACCCAAGAGGCTAGTTTTTTTTTCTTAAACAGAAACGAAAGGAGATAATCTTGGTATCGGGCTTCGATAAAATGAAGGTTTAGTCCGATAGTAAATCCAGGCTTAATGCGCGATCATTGGCTCACGAAATAAGAAGGTTGCTGCCAGACATAAGTATTGGATGATAGAGGATTCTCAACTATTTTGATTTGGTCTATTTTAATTATACGAGTGTTTATAGAGTGACTTTTAGTCTGTCTGTTAGTCTGGAAAGTTTGTAATTGGAACTTTGATGTGATCAGTGAAACTACGGAGTTTTGCATTATAGTTGGTGTACGAAAATAGACTCATTGTTTAATAACATGTGACTGTTTTACCCTTGTGTAAAGTAAGTAATGTTTGGTCGCTATATAACCTCTAAAGATTGTAAATAACTTGAATAGTTTATACACAAGTACTTAAAAATATTTTATACAACAATTCTTTACCGCACGATAACTAACTAATTATCTTTATTAAAGATCGCGGAATAAGACATTTCCACCGGAGATGTGCTATGCTACGTTACTGTGGGTGCGTTTGGCTTTCACTAATCATATTCATTGGTACACATAGCAGATCGCGCTATGTTTTTTATATGGAAAGATGCGTGGATGCGATATGGTTGGCTTCTCTACTATCGATACATCGCATACTCGAGCTGCGTATCTTCCTCGCACAGCTTCCTTCTTTATAGAATTATCTAACTCGCACAACCACATTGCTTAGTATCGGTGGAAATGATACACTTCATTAAATCTTCGTAGCATAGCTACATAGCACATACTTCTCATGAAAAACGAACTTAATCCTAGAATATCTTGCTTTTTAATTTTATTAAAGTGAAACGAGTGACATGTAACATGAGTGAGACAATTAAGTATTTTATATGCAAATGAATTTAATTAAATCGTTGACATTTCGCTACATATACAATATCACGAGCTCATTTGAATATTCACGTCATGTTTTATGTTTTATTTCAATTACTTTTAAGTGTTTGATTAAAAATGTCTTCGTGCGTAATTGTTGTTCATTTGTTATAAAGTTTTTATATGCATTACATGGATTAAATGAGCAGACAGGTCACCTGATGGTAAGCGATCAGCGCCGTCCATGGACACCCGCAACACCAGAGGAGTTACAGGTGCGTTGCCGGCCTTTTAAAAAGGAGTAAGGAGTACGCTCTTTTCTTAGATGTTTGAAAGTTGTATCGGTTTAGAAATACCGCCGACGATAACTCATTCCACAGTTTTGCTGTGCGAGGTAGAAAGTTTCGTAAGAAGAGCTTGATGAAAGTAATTTATTAATATATTAATCTTCTTATTTTTTTTAGTTTTCTAGTAGATAAAATGTGCGAACTATTAAATCAGGCATTAGCCAACTGCTATTAAGGGGAATTTTGTTATCATTATTTAGACATATCAATCTTTGTCTTAATTGGTACTTGGTATTAGTAATTCTACACAAGAATTTCAAAAATTCAAGTTCTCTAATTCTTCTTTAATTTATTGAAAAAATTGACCTCATCCCACCATTCATAAAATTTATTGAGAGCACTAGAGTGTTAAATTAAGCAGATTTATGAATATTGTGATCTCATCCAATTACTCACTTGAGTTCAATTTGTAAGAAATTTATTGAGTCCTGTATTACTTCAGCTTCGAATTCAACTTAAAATACTATTTCTTTATTTTAAATATAAAAAAAATAGAGATAGAACAAAATATTGAAAAATTTCTTACTGTAGTTTTATAGTCGAATTGGTTCATGTCTGAATAAAATCTATTTTAGAAACGGTAACACTTACTAAATTCTACAAATATACATGATAAAGAAAATTTAGAATAAGATATGACTGCACGGTTGATGCGGTGGCTGGACAACTGGCTGTCGTGCAACGTGTAGCGGGTTCAATTTCTGGATGGAGAAACTTTTCTGTGATCCACAAATTGTTGTTTTTGGTCTGAGTACTTGTGAACTTGTACGACAGGATAGCAAATAGTTACGGTAAAAAATAAATTTGTCAGTACTTAAAAATCAATCACTTTAAAATGATAAACCGATAGCACAAAACGACAGACATAAAAACTACATAGAATGAATATAGCAGCATCAATCGCTTCACAAATCAAATGGTTCTCGCATCTCTTCGAGTTGATCCCCACTTATCCTACTTCTATTGAATATACTGTTGAAAGCATTGCAAAAGGAGACGTCACGTTTACAATCCGCCATTTTAAATTTCACTTGACATTTGATAGTTGATACGTCTCGTATTGCCGTGAACTTTATTTTCTTGGGAATTCAAATGTTTGTTGGTAAATAAGAGTATTTGTAGGTGTGTGTGTGTGTGGGTATTAGTTATTAATCTAACACATGATATATTGATGTATTAGTATCTCAAATAAAAGGGACTATGTAAGGGATTTATTTGGCAACACCAAGTAACAAGTTTAAGGCACGTAAGAGCTAGTTTGAACTGCTAGTCGTAAGTCATGTTTTGGTTAAATAAGTACTAAAGTCATAAATAAATAACGTAAAGTAACGTCCCGTCTAATACTACTGAGAATAATTCGAAAAAAGCCCAGTAATACTTTACCCAACCCGAGACCCCTTGCCCAATCGCAATTACGTTAATTCGACCGACGACGAGGCAGTCAACGAGAAATAAGTAAAAATGTACATAATATATTTTAATCTCTGAAATAAAAGTAACTACTCTCATTTAAATGTTAAGAGTAAAAAAGACACTCAAAAGATGCTGTTTCTGGCAGTCATTTATTTTCATTTTTTTTCATAAAACCTGTCAAGCATTGCGATAGACATTCATCCAACGACAAAGTCACCTTTGCCACCCTTTATGCACGAAAAACAGTCTTAAAACCATGTTTGTAATTAAAAATGTACAAAATATTTTTGCTTACGACATCGTCACAACGTTTAAAAGACTTTTTGCCAAAGTACAGCACATTCACTTTGTATTTTAAACTAGTCTTAAAACAAAACAGTTGACAGACGTTCGCTTTAGGCTGTCGTGTGTGTGACATAATTATCTTATTGTTACCTTTTGTTTGTAACAAAGGTCGTATTTAGAGAACAATGACTGTAATTAGTACTCGTATTTTAGTTTTAGTTCTGTGTTTTGTTTAAAGAATTGGTTTTTAAGTAGTACTTAATATTTGTATTATAATGGTTGGGTTCTTGTGGCCACACAATAACAGTAAATTAATTTTAAGATATTAAAATAGCTGAATTTGGTTACAAAACTTAAAATAGTGGTAAGCTTTGGTATTTTTTTAACAATAACCGTATTTTACAAAATTTTGAATTTTATTTGTTTTGATATAAGACATGTCTTATCAGGTTCTTCGCTTTCGTGTCCATACATTTACGACTAATACTGTTAAAAGTTCTTCTTTTGCAATGCAATACAATTCACTTTCAGCTAAAGAAATACGAAGTCAACCCTAAAAGCGGTCGGAAACTCAGATGAAATGCGAGTTTTCTCAATATTTTTTATTTTTCCTCCCAAAATAAATGGGCAGCGGTCTTTTGAATACAAAGGGCCCAAGGGTTCAATATACATCAAGTAAATGAGAGGTTGAGCTGTGACGCGGCCTTTTTGCAGGGCGCATGGAATACTATGTTTTATTATAATGTCCATAAGAGCTCATGATGTAATGTGATTACAGTTCCATCTTTTTCAAACCACTAATGCATCGCCTTTTTGTAAGTTTGTTGAACCTGGCTCTTATAGAAAGTGAATGATATAAATAATCGTATCTTTGGAACTGGAATTTTTTTGCGACTGAGAGACGAGTCTTAGCCTTGAATCAGTTGATTCAGAACTAGACTAAAGTAATAAATATTATAATCTGATGTATTTAGTATCATGAAATCTGGAGTTAGTAGGTAAGTATATCGCAATATAATATTATAAACGTGAAAGTTTGTTTTTGGATGTTTGTCCGTCAATCATGCTGAAACTACTAAACGAATTTTGATGAAATTTGGTATACCGACAGGGTATGAGCTGACTTGAGTGTTATGATACAAGGACTTTTTATATCACGGGAATGGGTGCAAAGCCTACAGAAAAAAAGTAAGTATATAAGAATTGTATCTTCTAGTATCACACAGAGTTTAGTCAAGACAGATGATGATGACTGTGATACTCAAAAATATTATAAGCGTTTTGTATTCTTCTGTTATTTTTTTCACGACAAAACATACGTTACGTTACACAGTATGAACAAAAAGAGTGCTATGGTCCGTGATACTGAATGCCCAGTTAATATGAGACCGTTTTTGCTGCAACCTGTGAAATATAGCGCATGCTACTGCCAAGAGTCCCGCAATAAAAGCTGCCAAAAAATATGGTCCGTTTTAAAAACCTACTCGTTTTTTCCAAACTGCAACTTCTACTATTAATAAATGGACTATTTTTGTGAATCACTTTTAAAAGCTAGTAAGTTTTAAATGTTGGGAACACTGAAAGCAAGAGATTGTTCGAACTTTGCCTAAAAAGACGTACCGAGCAGGTGAATGACTCGTTCTAAAATTTTGACGGTTATAAGAGATGCCTTGGACACAAAAACCGCTTGAAGCAGATTATCTGCTTCAGAAGCAAGCCTGATGCTGACCGCGATCCTCAGACATTAAAGAGCGACCAGAGAGAGATAGAGAGTAAGAGAGAGAAAATTTTCAATATTAAAATGAATGCTTGTCATATTTCAGCTGGGATTATCAAATTGGTATTATAACTTTACTTGATAAAATGATGATTCATTCATACTACATTGTAAACACCATTTAATCTATCGTGGCTTAATAAACTAATAATCAGCACAATTAACAATTCACTGTGGAATTAGTGCTGATTATAATAATTAAACGTTTCAACATGAAGGCTGTTGATGGATGTGGAATGTTCTAGATAAATTGTTACTATCTGCCTACAATCCACATGAATGTAGATGTAATATCAACTTGATTGTCTTCCTTTATGAACTGACTTCATACCACAAGCTATTGCAAAATGGAAAATATCTGTTATATGCATGTGTTGTTGCTGGCAAGTGGTAAACTGGTTGTGGCAACAGAGGTATACCTACATAGGTATTTATAATTTTCGCCAATTATGTCATTATAATAAGAAGCTACAAGACTATTTAAGGTAAATCTCATATAATCCCCAAAATATTACTTAGATAATTATTATTAAACTTCTAGCTGTATTATTCACTATTTTACAAAAACCAAAAATCTCGTCTCTCAAACAATATGTATGTATATGTATTGAACTATGGTATTTAATTTAGGTAGCAGTTATTTGGATGAAACTTCACTGAAAGTAAGTATTGTAATATTTTGTCTATTTAGTCGAGATTGGACGCCAACATCAGCACAGTTTGAAAAGGGCTTGGCGAACAATGATTTGCTGCAATCAAAGGTAGGGTTTGCACACAGGTGTTCTTGTCATAGCACTTGGGAAATTAATAATTTTTTTATTATTAAATTTTGTGTCTCTTCGCAAAAAGTCGTTAAAATAGACTAATAAATCTCTAAAGCTTAATAAATAAATCAAGTAGATAATAGCTCTAATATTGAGATACGAATTAATGTCAATATCCACTAATCTACAGTTATCATTATATCATTAAATAGAATGATAAGTACAAAACTTTCATCGATAACCATTTCAAAGTAACTTTCATTTAGCGTAAGTAAAGCCTGAAAGTGAATATTGTATCTTTTGGTTATTAATAGGATAGTGTAGACAACCCTATCACGGTTTGCTGTCGTCACCTCACCCAACGCAAAGGAAATTGAATAGCAATCTACTTGAAACTTCCCGAAGGGCATGCTCTGATGTCAGATAGGGCTGCCATAAATTCGGTGGTATGTTATTGAAATTGCAATGTTCTGCTCTTAACGAGAATGACGTAATATTTTAATATTATGTCGTTTGTATGAAATCTGTCCCTTATTGGTTAAATAGTTACAAACCGTACTAAACGGCCCGATAGTTAATTAACTTGAAACTTAAGATTTAATAAATTAAAATTCACCCTTAAACACTCTACTCATAAATAAACTAAATAATATACTACTTTAAGTAAATACTTTACTTCAAGAAAATAAACTACGGTACTTAAAATAAATATTTCTGTCATATTGTAATTGGAACTGTGCTATGAACAAATAATCGATATTGATAAATCAATGAAGATAATGCTTTTCTAGCTATTAATGAAATCGGAAGTTCAGTGCTTTGTTTCTGAGAAACGGAATAATTACAATAACTACGAACTCTACTTTTGTTTAAATGTTTAAAGGAATGTTAAAAGAAACAAAAGTTGCAGTTTGTGCTGGTTCATAGCATTTCGGAGAAGTGTTGAAGTATACTTAACTACGCGGATTTGTTTTACAATGCGTATTGTGTAGGATTTAGCCCGCATTTCAACATTCTCATTCAGAGTGTGCAATTTGCAAACATATATGCTGAAATAATGATATTTATATGGTTGCGTTGAGGTTTTATATACAAATTCTATAATTTTGTACTGTTTGAAACTAGACTTCATTACTATTTTTTTAGTAATATGCGTTAGAGAGCGAAGACAACACAAGTATTGTAACTACAATATATTGAGGTGGCTTTAATTTATTAAGAAACTAGCAAACCCGCCCCAGCTTCGCATAGGTGCAATGGTGATATATTATGCATGTATTATACATATCAACCTTCCTCTTAAATTACTTTATCTACTATAAAAACCGCATCAAAATCGTAGTTTTAAAGATTTAAACATACAAAGGCACATAGGGACAGAGAAAGCAACGTTTTATACTATGTAGCGATACTCTAACAGTTTGGCATTGAATGATAAATGATATTTATTGCTGTAAAATACAAAAAATAAAAAAATAACACTTTTACACGTCAGTATTTCAAATAGCTAGATGAGGCCGGCATTTCCTATCCGACTACTCTGAGAAGAAATGCCGAAACAAACTCAGAGATCATAGTTTCTTTTAAAGTCCAGACAATGAAATAAAAAATAATGTGAGAGACATTATGACTAACTATGTATAATAACATAAACATCAACATAGTCACATAATATTCCAACTTAAATCCTCTATTTAAAGCTAAATCGGTTGGACTGTTGAGATCCCCAGAAACAATTATAGCATTATGTCTCCATTGTACAAAAAGCTGCGGTTTGGGGTCTCCCCACATGGATTTATTTACGGCTGGCCATTTTGCAGATGGGGGTACTAAAGACCGACCTACTTTGCTATCCACATTTAGTATTGTGTGTTTTGTTTTGAAATGTTTTATTTTAGTGCAACCTGGAAATGGTTATGATACATTACGTATGTTTATTGTTATGTATAGTATTAAGTACATTGCATTTATTTTGATTAATTTATATTGAGGGATTAATTTTCATCAAGAAAAAGTAAGAAGAAAGAAGAGAGTGAACGGTAGAAACATACACCTTTGATAAAATAGTAGAGTAGTAGTAGCAAGCCACTTTTTTGAGCTGGTAAAATCATTTTAATGACTTCTCCCGCCTTGGGTGAGGTGAGGGAGTGTGTCAGACTCTTACTGACTAAAAATCACCGCGTTCATACTCCTGCTTTGAACCAGAGCAACGGGAACCTGTTACATTTTCCGCAGCTCTAGAAGTAGAACGCCACTGAGTTTGCATATTCAGTTCTTTGCAGCTAATATAATATAAGCATTTACTTGTTGTTCTACGTGGAGGAATAAGTGGGAGGCCTTTATTCAACAGTAAAAATGTACACTGTTGAACTGTCAATTGTCAACTGATGATGATGATTAAGTATTGACTTATAAAGATGACTTACTATATCAATAATAACTTATTAACCTAAACATTGTTCCATAAAAATCAAACTTAGCTGAAATTCTAATACTATACAATAACAACAAACAACCAGTTAGTAGTTTAAAGCTCAGTTCTGTCTAGAATAGTCAATGTTTGTTGGTATAAAGTTAACAAAGAGTCCAATTAACGCTATAGCTAGTTCTTAGAACCTCTCCCATGATGAACTCTGTACTGAGATATCTTTGATATTTGAATTTCAACTTAGTTGTTAATATAAATAAGAGTTTAAATATAAACTGCACTGAACTTCGAAGGTAGCACCAATTAAATGTTGCGCGTATTCTTCGTGGAAAATTGTAGTGATAAGTATACATAGTTTTGAGTAACTACATATATCCATTTTCTGAGAAGAGAAGAGCTTTGGATTTATCTACGAATTTTAAGACATTCCACATATTTTTATAAATGCAATGAATATTTTTTCTGAGGTATTGGTATCCCACGTGTTTATAAATTTTTTCAAGGGAGAAAATTATCTAATGGTTTCTTTCGCCTTGTGCGAGTCGAGAAGGAGTGTTATGATGCAGAATCCCTATGTGACACTAAATTAGTAGAGCTTTTTCTCTAAATGTTTACGTAAGTACACTGTGATTTTTTGTTAATTTAGTATAGGTCAGGATAGATTAAATTCAACATTTGGACAAACAGACTAAAAAGTATCCCAAATGTTTACTACATTTGGGATACTTTTTAGTCTGTTCTACATCTAACAATTAAATTTAGCCACGAAAGATTATACCAACTGTACAAATAAACAGAAATAGGTCATAGGCACTTGTAATTAAGGTTTTTTTTCACTCTGTATATAAATAGCATGAACAATTTACTGGCCGCTTACTGACATACTACCGACGAGTGTACGTGCAAACCGGCCCGTCGAGGATATCATTATTTATTTACTTAAATACCTTCGCTATGTTATCTCTAATAGCTTACATTTTAGCTTAATTGATTGGTTCACTAGGTTGTTGAGTAGTTATTGTAATAGTTTAACACTTTAAATGCCACGGGGGTCACCAGTCACCGACATTGGCGGAGGATTTGCCTTCAACAGATTTCTATTGGCAGTCAAAGAGTTTGTAGTATTCAAGTCATTAATTTAAATGTTTCTCACCTTTGGGCATTAGTAAAAATGTATCTTAACCCACGGTTAATATTTTTGATAGCTGAAGATTTTTTAAGTGTCTATGTACTCGTAGATTTATTATTAAAAAGGTCTTAGAAGTGACTGAGATTTTATTTATTGCAGCAACGATTTCAACTGTTATCTTTTGAATTTGCATTGTAATATGCAATTCACTGTAGTATCTCATATAATATTATATAGCTTAGTTTACGATTACGACGTTGATGAAATGAAAAGGTTTACTTCGTAATAAAGAGTGTTTTATTAAAATTTCATCAAATAACTCTACAGGTAAGTGGTAACTAAGTTTAATTATGTCAATGACTGAAGTATTTGCAATTCTTTTATTATACGTATACATATAAGTTTCAGTAATAGTGTTATGTTCTTAGTTTAATGTTTAAAGATTTTATTTTGGAGTACTGATATTGATATTTTTTTTTTATCGTGTAAGCCAGTAAACGAGCACACGGATCACCTGATGGTAAGCAATTGTCGTCGCTCATAGACACCCGAAATACCACAGTCATTACAAGTGAGTTGCTGGCCTTTTGGGGGGAATTTGGTTGTTGGGGAATCAGGGATAGGGGAGATTTGGAAGGGGATAATTGGGCCTCCGGTAACTTTACCATAAAATGCAAGCGTTGTTTCACGGCATTTTTCAGTGAGGCCGTGGTCGAGCCAGTCCATTCGTGCCGAAGCATGACTCTCTCCTACACTTTATTTTTAAGTAGACGTATTTATTTAATTTAAATCACACACAGGTAGAGTAATCAATCAGTGAAGCTAGGCGCTCTTACCGAAGTGTAGATTGGAATGGAAGTACATAATTCACTTAACTTATCACGCAATCAATTCCGAGGTCTCTTGTTCAACAATTACATTTACCTCCACTCGACCAACGAGAGCCCAGTGTAGCATAAGTAATTAAATACCACGTCTTAAACACTTAAAGCTAAGCAATAAAGAAACATCTCAGATCTTGAAAATTTCCCAGCGCTCCGTCGTACACTGCAGACATTTTATAAAGTAAAGATTTTCTAATTTCCTCCGTTGACCGTGTCAGGTAAGTTCATAAATTAATAGCTCTCCAGACTTGTTTATGTCAAAGCAAGTAATATTGCAAACATTTTTCATCATGCATACCGGATAAATTTAATATGGAAACTGTTTTATGGAGTACCGAGATTAAACTATGAAGAATTTTGTTAGTATTAAGTTTTTACTTGGTACTAGTTTTAAAATGAGGGATGGTGTTTACGTGTGTATGTGGTTATGTAGGTAATAGGTATATTATTAAAGACAACAAACACACTTATAGCGTGTGATAAACTGAATCACAGCAGAGTCTGGTAGTACACACAATACAGTAGTGAAACTAGTCGAGTTCCTCGTCAAGCAGTTACGTGATTAAGCCAAAAAACAATAATTAATTTAGTATGTGTCATGAATGCTATTATAAACAATGCTTTGAGGTTTTTCTGTAGGTTATGACTGTACAAAATTATACTATCTTGCAGCCATATACTGTAGAAAAAATTACGTTTAAAAGCATGTTGATAACTTTACGTTGGCACAACATTATTTATTTTATTCACTAACAAAACATTACAACTTCAAAGTAGTAATAAAGATTTTAAAATAAAATAACGATCCCTATCATAACCAATTTGTCAACGGACTTCAATAAATATTTTAACAAAATATGATATCTTACGGAAAAATAAATTAAAACAACATTAGAAAAGTTCCCAGGAGGCCAATAACAGTTTTTGTGATATAATAAAATGGTAGGTAATAAAAACTTTTTGATATCTCAATAAAAGTGGGTCTTACTTTATAAAGACATAGAACGCTCAATTACGTGTTAAATGTTTGATTTAACTCGAGTAAGGTAATTAAGATCATAATCACGGATCATTAGGTTTTCTTGACTGGATCCCTAATGTTCCTTTAATTCCTAGTACTTAGTAATTAGAGAACTATTCAACAAAATATTAGGTTTTTATTCATTTATAAAAAAGGCTTTAAGAGACCTTTTAAACTGGGTCTCCATCTCACCTACCAAGTATGGAGTCAAAGAGATTAGGTATTAAAACGCCTAATAAATGCAGAAATTATCACGAGCTGTTAATGCGTTAAACATGTGAAAAACTAAAAAGTTATTTCCACTCTTAAAAATCCAATTCAAAGATTTTCACATTTGAAAAAGTGCCAGCCAATTTTCAGTGCATATTTTTTCACACCCCGGTTTTTCCTTGTTAGGTAACGCTGAAAATGTTAGCGGCGAAACAAGTCCATAACAATAAAAGTTTTCATTCAGCGACGGGTTTTCGAAAAAAGAGTTTTCTCGTCTCTTGTTCGAGTTTGTTGACTATACATTCCGTATAGTCAAAAACTGATCTATTTTCAGTAATGATTCTAAAATGAACAGTGTTATGATGTAAATAAAATATCATAATAAATAATATCACCCTTATAAATTAGGTTATTGTTGTGAATAAATTAGGTTAATCAAATATTGAATTTTCGCAAACAAATAATAATTGAATGACCCGAATCACCACTAAAATTACTAACCAACGTCCATTGAGGAAACAAAATAGAAAACGAAAATGTTCGAATTATTAGTTGTTCCATTAATTGAAAATAAATGGAGATCGCCAAACCAACACGAACATTCAATTTCAATGAAAATTCATTCAATAAAGCGGTTCATAACTCACGACCCATTCCATATAATGAGCATCTAACTATTTAACAATTAAACTAACTGCCTCGCCATTGAAACAAGCAGTTACAAAGTGAACCACTACTGAAATAGGCCCTTCAATTTGTTGAGGAGCTTAATGAGTACCCACCGACACGAAAAAGCACTTAAAACATTAAATATGGAGGTACATCGCGGCTCTGCCAGTTCATATCTGTGACGCCGTAACTCCACGAAATATTAATGCTGACCGGACACCTCTTCCTTCATTGTATCAACCGAGCATCCAGAATTACCAAATGTTATACCAAATAGCCCCAGGACCGGACTGTTGGATCCAGGAATCAGGCCACTCAATATTAGTTTCAAACTGTTATTACTTCTACGAGTAAATAATGATTTAGCTCGTATTGGGAGATGTCATATTAATTGGAAATTTTGTTTGTTGTCGGCCAGCTAATATTCACAGCCGCGGGTTATGAAATATCGCGTATCTGGCCATATCAATGTTTGTTTTCACGTTCGATAAGTAAATAAGTATTTTCGGTTGACTGCTGATGTCGGACGAGTGATTTAATTGCGTTTTCTGTAATATGTAATTAATTGGGGTTCGTTTTATTGATTTCGATCCGTTAGTTTTTGTAGTTTCATGCAATCTGTGAAATGGAACGCGATACGATGTTCCAATAACTTTTAAAGCTAATGTTTTTCCCATCAGAGAAATAAACTTTATATAAGACGCAATATATCTTCACACGTGTACCCTATAAATGTCAATTTTTGAGCAGTATAGTCCCTCATGTTCGCCCCACTTTGGCCCGAAAACTCGTGTCTATGTCACCTCCCCTCGTTTCTCGTTTACGCGTACTTCGCCATTTTCTTTTTGACCCACTCACCAACAAATTATCATATTTTCCGTTGAAGATCAGTTCTCGACAAAGTTGAAAAAATCGTGTACTTACCTACTTAGTGTGTTGTGACGCACCCCATTATCTGCGAACAAGATGAAAGAAATGTGACTTATTTTTTTTTTTTTAAGTTACGCCTATAGGGATTTCTTCTTGTAGGTATATTCTAAGTTGTGCGGCTAATGAAGGATATCATCAAGATGTGAATAACTGCGGTACACCGGACGCGTTAACGGGTCCACCATTGTCAGTTAATAGACACGTTCGAGGGAAAAGGGTAGGCCTTTATCCGGCAAGGAAATTACTAAAAGGTGATAAAATGTATGTAAATGTGTTCGACACAATGAAATTGATATATTTTAGAGGTTATGTAATGCCGCCAATTGTTCGTTGTTAAACAAGTAAGATGTTTTATTATGTTATGCACGACAGCGTCGTATGTCGCGGTTGCTTAAATGAATATGAGCTTCTTTTACCAGGGCTCTGGGTTGAAAAGCAAGAGTAGGAACGGGGTGGTTGTTAGTCAGTAAGAGACTGACAATCCTTCTCGCCTCGCCGCGAGAGAAGTCATTAAGTACATGATTTTCTTCAAGTTCCTCGTTAAAAATTTTACGAAAGTAAGCCGATAGCATAATAATTGATTTAGTATGTCTCACGAAAATTATAATAAAATTAAAGTTAGATTTTTTGTTTATATAATGTATTAAGATCACACACATTGGCTACCCTTTCGTTGTGTCCCTTTTGAAGAAAAAATGTTCAAAATATTCAACCTGCTAAATATAGTCACTAGTTCACTAGGTGAGTCCATTAGCCAAATTGTAATGACTTGAGATTTACAAACCCTCTACCCGGATTACCAAGAAAGGCATTCAACATTCAGATTTTTTGAAAGCATTGTTATTTCAATTTCTATTTTTATCGCGCAGCTTTTAAAAAATATGTTTTGTTCGCTAACAAAAATATTTTTCAAATACGAGTACAAACTAAATTCGGTGCTCGAATGCAATTTTCACTGTAAAACTGATAAATATAAAAACTAATATTGCGTGGCATATTGTATTGCAGGTTTTATATTTATTTCCCTTTTACGCTGCATTGGTTTAAAGTTTCATCATTTAAAAATAAAAATTCCATTCTATAAAAATCGAAAAAGTTATAGTAGGTTTATAATTATCCGGAGCTGCGGACTACCTAGCGGGTTTACCGGAGCTCCGGCTCGAAAAGCAGGAGTAGGAACTAGGTTTTTAGTCAGTGAAAGTCTGACACACCCTCTTGCCTCGCCCAAGGCGGGAAAAGTGACTGGATGATTTCCCCCCTTAAAAAAAAAGGGAAAACATAATAATAATGTGCGTTTATCAAGGGTTATGGCGATTATGTAGCCAAAATCTAGAATATTAAATTATTAGAGCGTTCATTTATTTGAAGAGAAATTCATAACCAACTACATTGTCGTAGAACACCGCGCACCGGTCTCAAAGTCTACTTTAATTAAAATGTCAATATTTAATTGCTTATGCTTTTGGCATTTAAAATAATTGACGGGACTTTCGAATAAATAATTGATCAAGAGTCCAGTGGCGATAGAATAATAATTTATTACATTTTGACCATCAATTTAAATGTCAAAGATTATAATTGATAGACGCAGGGTAAGCGCAAATCGCAATGTTTTGAATTAAATTGAGATGGAAATGTATTAGAGGTTTACGTTAGAACGCAGACAAGTCGTTTAAAACTGTAATCAATCAATGTTTATGAAGCTTTTTATCATAATAACGAATCTGCTAATCAAGATTAAGTAATAGATAAATGCAAGCGTTCAATGTTTAGGTTGAAATTTTTTGTTGATATACCTATAAATATTTTGTGTAGACATCAAAATATACAAAAAATACATACATCTGCAACTCATACATGTTAAACTCTTTTTTTTAAGAGGGGAAAATCATCCAATGACTTCTCCCGTCTTGGAGTGTCAGACTCTTACTGACTAAAAACCACCCGTTCCTGCTCCTCAAGCCGGAGCCCCGGTAAACATACATGTTAAACTCTACTGTTACTTTTACTTTACCAGGCTAAACAATCGATTCAAATGAGTTATTCTTAAAACAAGACAGAAATACCATAAGTGTACGTTGAAACATGCATATGTTCACTTATTTCCTGCACCAAAACATAATGTTATATTGACTGGGAATGAAGGATAGGTATGTACCAAAATAAATCTGTGAAAAGGGAATCACGGCGCTGAGTGCCAAGTATAGTCGCTGCCACCGGACGAGCATTGAATTCTCAAAATAACAACCCGATAAACTCGAAGGGTGCACTGGGTTGGAGAGAGTGATTAAACCTTTCTGTGTATTATGTTAACTTAACTTTATAGAATGGAATTGATAAAATAATATTGGGTCTCTATTTTAATTATTATGTTATCGGCTTAGTCACGTAACTGTTTGATGAAGAACTCGACTAGTTTCAAGCCATGTTAGAGGCTCATATTTATGATGATATCTGATCATGATGTCTCTATTTTCTACTTGTAAAGGTAAAACATAAGATCTGACTTTATAATATTACATGGCAGTATTTTTCAGTTTATCACAACTTATCATTTTGAAAGCTTCGTAGATATTATCAAAGAACTTAAATCATTTAGGGACTAAAAGGTAGATGGTGGAAATCAAAAGTCTTCTCATACGTTCTAATATAAAACAATAGATTTTTATTTAGGTCTCCGAAACGGTGGCCAGCAACGACCGAAAACGAAATGTTTATTGATATTAATGGTCAACCACAGTAATAATATAAGATTGAGGTGAAGAACGTGTTACAGTGCCTAATGTTTTTGGTCTAGCTTCGTCTTAGGTACATACGGCTTCACAGTGAGCTATACATAGCCAGTATGTTGTGGTCTTACTTTGTATGACCACTTGATTCATTCAAAGATCAGTTTATACTTGTTTTGTCTAGAAATTTGCGATACTCAAGGCTGTAAACCCCAGGTTGACCCAAATAATATTTGTATTTTCTTAAGTTCATTGAACTCATTTGGGCTTAGAATGTTACAGAATAATGAATTGATACCAATGATTAAACGATCTCATTGTGAATACTTGATTGTAAGATACGGTGATATAAAGTAGCAACACGATTGATTTTCTTTATCTAAATTGCAAAAATATTTTGTTGAAGATTTTTCGTTCTGTGAATTTCATAAATTGACAGAGCTGTGATCTGAGTGTGTAGAAGAGAAAATTCAAACCTATAAATCAATCATGGTGCTATTTAAGTGTGTAAAAAAGAAAATTTGTGACTCAAACCTCTGAAAAATTACTTTATTAAAGTTCTATACTAAGGTCATAAACTAGATTTTACACATTAAGTTTCAACAATATTGAACCTACTACCTAATAAACAGATGCTAACAGACTCTTTTCCAGACCAATTTTCGTTAATGTAATTACGTTGACAGGTTTACGTTTCCAATTCGTTCATAAATTGATATTAAAAATTATTTTAATATCAATCCACCATTTCCTCTAATGGATGTTACAAAAAAAATGTCGCCCATTTGTCCGCGGATCCGACATGACAGCATCATTATATTAGCTAAACACTACGCGGCTTATGATGTATCATATGGTAGTGATGGGACATTGGGAACGCGGAAAAAGGTTGAGTGGTTTTTGGGAAACATCAAATGAATTTGTACTTGGTCGATGTTGGTGGTATTGTGATTTATAAGATGAGTTCAGATATTAAAATGATATTAAAAAGTCATAAAATAACATTGAGTAATAATTTACTTACAACTTGTAATTTTTGATATTTAGTAAAGATCTTAGAACTTAATTTTGAAACCTGAGATTATATTTACGTAACCTAAACATTCAACAAACACTAAAATTCCTTAATAACGCATGAAATTCCAAACACAACCGACTTTTATTTTAAAGAATATCGATAAAATTACCATTTCCTCCCATCCCTATTACCTTCGCAACTGTAGGGCCAAAACTACATTTATTATAACGTGGCAATTTAGAACACAAAGCAGGATCACGTTTCTATGTGTGCTTAGTCGCTTAGCGGTCCCTCTGTTGTTATTTCGGTCACGGATTTGTCGTATGTCCCTAACGCCATTCTGCTAATGGCAACTGAATGTATGATTGAATCTTTGTTGGTCATTGAATTTGCTGTATCATTACCTCTGCTGTTGTTATGTTTGCCTGGTACTTTCGTTCTGATTTTGTTATATGTGTTACTGATTTTTCCTATACAAATGGAATAATAATAATATTTAAAATGTGGTCTTTTATTTATTCAATCATTTAAGGTTCCTAATGCTTTAACATACATAATATGATTATTGACTAACAAGTTATTTAACAACTGTTAAAACTAAAACATATTACTTCACCAAAGCCACGCCTCGTAAACGGATTGCTACTAAAATTTTCCTTATGTGCTCCAATCTCAGGATTGTTTGAAAACAATAATAATAATTTTATAGCAATACTGAAGGACGGTAGTAATGGAAAACGTATTATGGCTATGGCATTTTCCAAGGTAAATAGCAAGAGTCGAATTGAGAAAAATAGAAAAGCAATAACGTGCAATACTCCAGAGAATGGTCAGACCAGTATTATTTTCTGCATTGTCCACAAAACAAAATTATAGAACTGATTACTTACTACTATGACTTTCACTACATTGTTATATGTGAAAACTGGTTTTTTTTATACTTTATTAGCTTCTCTCCTTGACTTTGACTATGAGGAATTGTACACTGGGTAAGCGATTGCCATCTCAGTACTAACTTTTATTGAAATCGGTCATGTACTTAAGCTGGTAGAATGTAACAGCCACGCAGTGCATTCGTCTTTATATCATTTACCAGGATTATAATGTCATTACATTTGTAAATAGCTTATTAGAGAAGATTAAGCTAAGGCTGATTCCACAATCATTTACCCGTTCAATGAAATGGCTCAACCAATAACAGCTAACACAATAAACCTTTACAATAATCCCCATCTATCAACTAAACTCAAACAATAAATCAAGCGTCGCGTGTTCAAACCAATAAGTGTTCACCAATCCAAACAAATTACTAGTTTCTTGTTCTAATTGTCCTCATAATAATTAACTGAGACATTTAATCATTCACGAAAGAGATAAATGTTGGACATAATACGAATTGGAAAGAGAAATCTGTTAGAGTAACAGCTTTCGCAACTTATTACTTAAATGACTTAGTTTGTTAACAAACGTTTAGTTGTTGTGATGAATGTTTCCTTATTTTGTTACAATTGGTTTTGTTTCTCGTCTTCTCGGAGTTTTCGCTGTAATTACTCTCGTATTATAAGTTTAGGTGGCATATTTTAACTTGTAGGAATTTGAACCATATGGGTTTAATATAGGATAGTTAATAAAGTGGTTTATAATTCAGCTACAAAAGATATCATCTGTTAAGCACATTATTAATAATTTCCAGATCGGCCACTTTGTAAGATTTTCACGAACAACGAAACAGAACTTTTTAAAATTGTCAGCCATATAATCGAAAGGTTTTGCTACAATCCCAATTTAAATTCTCCATGGCCGATAAAATTTAAATAAAACGCCATCTATATTCGATAGGAGTATTTGAAAAACAAAATTCGATTCGGGAATCTTTAGGAGATAATCTCCACTCAAAATTTATTATCATAAAGAAACAGATTATGATAATGAATATCGGATACGATTATTAAATTATATTTTTATTCGTAAACAAGTTACTTTGTCAAACAATCTAACTTTAAAATATTCTGTAAGAAGGTTGTATAATGAGGCAAGAGGTTTTGGACCTGTTCAGGTAGGGTCCAAATCAAAATTCCGTTATAGGGTCCGGAAATAGGATCATTTGCATTTCTTGTGGGAATACTAACGTCAACAGTATTTTGTGTAGGCTGACCTCGAATTAAGGGCTTGGAAAAATGTAATTTTGTACCGGAAAATGAAAGGTAGTAATTTTTATTGGCGAATAAATTAATAACTCGATCTTTATGAAAAATATTGAAAAATTTTGTACTTGCTTTTAGAACACAAACAGATTAAAATGTAAAAAATATTTTCATAGATTAATTTTAATAGAGGCACTAGAAAATATTATAAGGTACTTTTTAACCGACTTCAAAAAAGGAGGAGGTTCTCAATTCGACCGTATTTTTTTTATGTATGTTAATCCATATCTCCGGCAGTTATAGACCGATTTGAGAAATTCTTTTTGTGTTTGAAAGAGTACGATGTCAGTGTGGTCCCATATATATTTTTTTAAAGTCTGACCATAAATGTGGAAGATAATCCAGGGAACTCCTCAAAAATGAACAGAATGTGCTCTGCGTTTGAGTTTAAGTGAAGAAATAACAATAATTGTACCTACTTACATTATAATGTGTGTGATGAGTTAGTAAAGTTAGTTGATCTATTAAGTTGTTGAAAAATACGCAATAATTTCTTTTACTTTTTAGTGCATATTAATTTGTTTTGGAATAATTTTTTGAAGTCGGTTTTTTTTTTGTTAAAATAGTTTTTTTAACCTGCATGCTTGCATTCTCCAATGCAAACGTATCAATGAAGCAGGTAAAAAGAATACGTACTATCCACTCTAACGTCCGGCCCGCGCGACCGTTTATCTCTCTAACGTCCAGCCGCGCACGGCATCCGAACCGCGCGCGACTCGCAAGTTCGTCGTAACAAAAAACCTATATAGCTACTGAACCGTAATGCCTAGAATAAAGAAAAGATTGAAGAATACTGATCAATCTTAACGATTTTTTTAAATCTTTAGTGTAATCTTTAAAATACAATAAAACGGGTTAAACTGAAACACAGAAAAAAAAACAGAATTATTTCTACCTTTTTAAATATACGGCACAACTATTGCATATTTTATCAATAAAATATTTTTACAACAAACTAGACTCAGATGTATATAATTATATTCGGTTAACTCTAAGTATTGTAATTAAATCGAAAGAAAACACTACTCGTAATTTTACACATCAAAAAACCTGAGGAACACATTGACATTATTATGGAATCTTCAATGAATTTAGTATATTTCTCTTTGAAAAATGTAATTTTGCTTATTACGAAATGTATTTCGATATTTTATATACTATTGTAATGCAAAGTGTGTAAAATATGTATAAACAAAACTAAAAGTGGCAACACTAGACCGGCCATTTTTTCGAAACAACAATCGTTTGAAGTTAAAATTAGACTAGATTTATCAGCTAAAACTGTGATATTTATACATCATCGAAAAGCACAAATCTTCTAGTTTATTTTGATGTATAACACTTGGAAGATAAATTAAACAAAACTGTAGTATTTACGACATTTGTTGCAACTCACAAAAACACTTCAAAAACGAGTCAACTAACTTTAAAAATTTATATTTTGTTTGTCAAAGCATTGCCATGTCTTGTTTTTTCGTCGAACAATTTATTCAGCTGTATAATAATCAGTCAAAACTCAAAACAAGACCGTATTTTAAACTAGAGGGAGTTAAACAGAACTCGTACTTTGGAAACATATAGTACTCGTATGACGCTCCTTTTTTTGGATACCGTGCTATCCATAAGAGTGGCTATGATTAATACCTGTTGTAGCTCTGGAAGTCGCCAATTAAGTAACAATATCATTGCCATTCCCAATATTCTATGCCAAAAATAGCCTGTCTGTAGCCTAAAATATTCGTTTGATACCAAAGCCAGCCTCCAAAACATTTAATCCAAAATCGTAACGAGTGTACATTAAAACATGTTACTTTACTTCATTATAAAGGTCGTATTCAAAGAAAATCGTAGGCTAAACGAATTAATATTAATGAAGGGAACATAGCCGCGAGGTTGGTACGCACCGGATTTGAATCCGACCCTTGAAGCTTACACCTATTGTTAGTTGAACCTACTCTTAGGCAGCATTGTTTAAAGTCAAGAATATTTTTATACAAATTTCGGACTATGAATAGATATTGGACGTAAAGATGGGTCATGTAATGATACTTTTGATTCTCTGGAGACATAATTTGGATGTTATGTTATAATATTTAAAACGTAATATTCATTATATTCTTACCAATTTAAAAACAAACGGTTGGGTGTAACTATGAAATATAATTTTGAATTAACTTATAAAAAACTTGTTTGTTTACTTTAAACATAACTTAATAAGTAAATGTCATTCATGTATTTTATCGATTTAATTTACCTTCAATTTTGAATTCAGCAATTTGTGTTGCACCTCGCCCTTATAAGTAGCATAAGTAAGTTGCTTGATTAAAGGTATTCTTTAGAAGCAACACGTCTCTTTCATTTGCTCCCTAAGTCTCTACATTGCAATTCGTTATTAAACATTACATCGCATCAATGAAAGTACATTCATACCCAAAACTTTGAGAGTGTAATTATGGATTTAGAGTAAAGCAAAATAAAGTCTCACAGAATCTCTAATTTTAACCTCAAAGGTCACATTGGAAGTGACTTCTCTCGATCCAATTAATGTTTGTACACCGTCGCTCCTCAATTACCAAGAATCCGTGGATTTCATTTGTTTTTATTCCAAACATTCAGTGTTTACAAAAGTATCCAATGATAGCCTCATTACTTACTGATTTTGTTATTTGTTTTCGTATTTAACGGAATTAGAGTTTGGTAATAAAAATGTACGATAAATACTCTGGCATTTTCAATGTTTGTAAATATATCGGATGTTCGGTATTCGCTTACAAAATAACATTTCTTTTCGCAATATTATATCTCATATTCTTCGAAGTATGTGCGACCACGTTTTATTATTGTATTAGTTTTATCTTGCCTATACAAAACAAGGTTGGGCTGCTTTTGAAAATTATGAATTACAAATAGAATTTTTCCTTTTATCACCGAACGGGTAGAAAAAGGTGCACATTATGGCACGTAACGCCACTGTTCAATGTACACCTGCTTCACAATTATTGTTATAAATCCCATGTAATACCGGGCACATTTCTGGACTCCGTGCTACTACTCAGAAATTTTCGAAACTCGAATAAAGTCCAGTAATTATATGTTCTAACCCAGGAATTAAACCCGAAACTCCTTGCCTGGCAGTCGCACTTGCAGTCACTCCGACAACGAGGCAGTCAATTACAAAACAGTAATAATAATAATATCTATATCACAATCAAAACAAACCTTCTTTTGAGTTAGGTTTCCCTAATAGGTCGCCACTAATATCGATCTTGATCCTAATACTAAGGGTCAAATCTTGTAGTAAGTGCTTCGTACCTAACAGTCACTAACACTACAAATAAATAAAGCAACATTTTCTACGTTTTTCTTTTTACGTTTTTATTTTGACAGCAAAAATCTAATAATAGTTAAGTTGTTTAGTAATTACTTTTAAAACGAAATATAATAACGTTACTTCGCGAGAACTTTGTTTCTTTTAACCTTTTCAAATCTTATTTTTAGATCGAGTAAATCGTTAAATATTTTAGTGAAATGTTTGAGCTATTTGTACTAAGTCACAAATAATTCAAACAAGTAAAGGTGGGACCTGGCTTGACCCAATTTGTTTAAGTAACTTAACTCCGATGAAATTATCGGGACTTGCTAATTTCTGTGAAGAATTTTATAGGCACGGCTGTTTGATCTATCGATTACTGTTTACTTTGTACCTGACATTTTAACGTTAGTAGCACTTTAATGAACTACTTTGGCATGAATAATGGACGTTTGAAAATTTGGAAATGTGTTCATTAATGAAATTTTGTTAATGAAACTTCTTGGAAATTAGTCAAACATACAAATTACAGGGAAAAAATACTAGTTAATAGTAATCTTACGGTATTTTTTGGCTCTCCAAGACTACTTTAACTAAAACAGAATAGACCTAAATTAAAATCTAAAATCTGTTTACAAGATCAACATTTCTAACAGTGTATGTTGATAATCACGTGATAGAATACTTCTTCATTCTACAATTAATATCTACATATAGTCACCACTTACGGTTCTGGTGTAAACGATAATAGACTATGGAGAGTCCAAGCTCGCATACTAATGCAAACTGAAATTGCAAAGCAAGAACATATCGTGGATACTCGGCTACACATGGAGCTATACAAACCAGTTTATCATGATCTCGCTCTGTATGATCTTTCCATACATGCGAGGCTCAGTTTGTACTAGTTCAGTGTGTATGTGAAAGTGTATATACAATATTGTCCCAACACTTCAGATTACTCCAGGAATACATTTCTCAACGTCTCGTGTGATTTCCGTTGGCACTTGCAATTTCTGGTGGTACACGATATTGTGTATTAGTTTGTGTAAACATGGCGTCACGTCCATCTTCCAGATACGCAAAGGTAGTATACAGTTTCATTTTCTACCAGTAATATAGGTAATGTTAGGTTTGTTTAATACCAGCTAATAGCGTTTTTTGAGAGGGGAACATCATCTAATGACTTCTCCCGCCTTGAGTGAGGCGAGAGGCAGTGTCAGACTCTTACTCACTAAAAACCACTCTTGCTTTTCGAGCCGTAGCCCCGATAAACACGCTAGGTAGTCCTCAGCTCCGGATTAGGCATCAGCCCTACTGTAGTGGCCCCATTTGTAGTGGCCTAATGACTCTCTAAGGCGCGTGCGGTACGCGACGCGCCGTTCGCACGGGTCTGGTTCTGATCGTGTAGCAAGCTATCTTTGCTCGCCGTCCGCAGACTTGCACACCAGCCAAAAGCTAGATGGTAAACAAGATTCTAGACTTTGTACTATTTATGGGAACACCAAAATTTAATAAATCAGTGTTCAGTTTCTGTTTAGTCGACAGATTTCGGGTCAAGACTTCGTGTTTACAATTGTGCTTGCAAACACTTCACTAACGAAGCAATCAACCCATAAGGCTTGCTTTTTGGCATTGTCTGTAAAACCTAAATTGGTAAAAACTAGACAATACACGCAAATACCCATCTTTTTGTCAAGTTTAATATCAGTTGTTTACAAAGACGGATAATGCTATAAATCAAATGTTATGTTCCAACTTGAAACCCGGATTAATATGACGATATAAGTGTCATATTACGCTCCCATATTACTCTACAAAACTCACTCTAAAGGATTACTCAAGTTTTTAACTAATTAATGCGTGTTTACTTATGATTAATGGTAACAATTTACGTTACCTACAATGTTTTAAATTTATTGTTTCAGTTTTAAACTGAGGTTTCCGGAATATTACACTCTGGGGAATGGTTCGGGTTATTTATGACAAAAAAGGTCGCAAACTATGTACACGTGTAATTGTTGTAGGTTAGGTAGGTACTGGGCTCTCTGTGCGATTTGTTAATTGTTAAAGTTAGACTTGTAATTATATATGAATTTAGAAATCACTTTTGTGAAACGATTACTATGTGTTCTTTTTTCAATCTCTGTCAGCCCACTACGAAGTGATAGGTAAAGATGAAATATTAAAATGATATATTTTATTCTTGTGTGACTCCCTAGTTAGTCTACTGGTCGCAGGTTTCGATTCCTGCGTCAGGTAATACACTATTGAGCATTTTTTAGCTTTTTGAAAATTCCTTAGTGGTAGAACGGAGTCTGGAATTTTTATATGGCTCACACCCTATTCATTTCAGCAAAAACACTGTATATGCTGGTGTATGATTTCAGACACAACTGTAAGAATGAACAAAATAAAAATGATACTTACTCGTATGTCATTCATTGGATCAAAACAACTTTCCATTTCAAAATGTTTATCTTTTCATATTTAATCATAAAGAAATCTTGAAGAAAATTCTCATAACTTTTAATTATTTTTGACGAAGCGTGTACCAGGGCGGCATAGCATTACGGTGTCATTTTCATTTGCGTACATTGATTAAGCCGGTGGGACTTACGCTGTCGCTCATTGTGACTGTTGCTTTCACTATCATATTACCCAGCGAGCATTATTTATTTCTGACATGCTATGACATGTATGTAACGTGTAATGCAACACCTTTGACGGAGAGAGGTGTAAAATTGCGAAGAAGGAAGTTTAAAATGTTAATTATTGACATCGTTATGAGTGTCAACGGTGATAAAAGATCTAGATTTGTGGGATAGAGAAGTGGGGACATTCGTGTGATAGACCGGCTCCAGCGAAGTATTACCACGACCCCACAGAAAACCGTAAACACAAATTGTGCTTGAATTTTGTTTCACAAAAACAAATTGAAACAGAAACACTCTTTATTACACAGTTTTTTAAGGAGGTAAAATCATCCAATGACTTCTCCAGGGAGCCACTAGATGCAGGTCGCTTCTAACCGGCCTATCTGGAAGTCATTGGGGGAGACCTATGTTCAGCAGGGACGCCCTGTTGCGGTATGATTATGATGATGACTTCTCCCGCATTGGGCGATAGGGAGTATCAGACTCTTACTGACTAAGAACCACCCCGTTCCGATACCTGCTTTACTACACTAAAATTATAAAAATATTTTATCATCTCGATAAAATATTTTCCACTAGATACTCTTTTTCATCGATATGTTTGTTCACAAAATAAACATGAGAGTTGTACTAATGAATCTCTTGTAAGCTACTCAGTGTATCAAACGAAGCACTAATTAACGAATGGATACCGTCTTTAGATGGCTGTGTGTATGTGTGTGTTTGTGTCTCTTGGTCTCATTCTTTTTATCTATCTACTATCATCTTTTTCTTTCAATAAAACGTTCACAGTTTATTTTGCTGGTATAGTTTCTAAGCGTGTTACTTGATTATTTTTATTCAAATTCCCTTATGTCCCACAGCATTTTACATACTTTCTTATTTTGCTATTGTGTTTAAAACCTATGATTGCTTAAGCTGATATAATTATATTTTTAATTAGGTATTTAATTCAAATGGCATTTTTTATAATATGTTTGATTGTTACAGAAAATCTGACAGTGGAAAAAAATGTATCCGTCTCAGACATATTATAAAAGTAGTTCTCAGATTACTACCCATATTTTCCTGGTAATTTAATTTGACAGTGTCAAGTATATTTCTGACCCAAACTTTATAGCATACACAACACATACGGTTTAGAAAATCTTAAACCTTCAGGATAAACAGTGTTAATTATGTAAAAAAGTAAATAAATATGAGTTTTTCCATACTCCGTTTCTAGAAAATACACAAAATAAATTATGTAAAAATATCAATGTTTCGTGAAACAAGATTTGTTTCAATAGCATTACCTAAGTCTAAGCTATTGTGAATTTTGTTATTATTTTGTTCGCGTACTTTGTAAAGCAATAACATTAATACTAAGTATTTGGAATCTCGAGAGGTTTCGTTTGAATAAAGAGATTTATATTAATATAATATTCTTTGGAAAGACATAGCAGAGTTGCGAGGATTTTTTATTCACTTAGAATTGCTGTACATACAATTTTACATTGCTTTGATACGCTAGCGTGAGGCTTATTTGTTTGGGCGTTGTATTGTTTTATGTAAATAATATAAATGGTTTAGTTCGAAGTATGTCATAAATCTCATATAAACCCTCTTTGTTTGCACAAAATAATTTTATAACGTGTTGAGAACAACTAATAGATAAAAGCAAAATAAATGTTATATTTCTTGATGATTCTGGAGGTTATTAAATGACATGAAACAGGTTTCTAGAAACAGCTCGGCACCAATCGGCACAGGTAATAGTATTTCAATATAATCTATGCCGCCCAGGCACCTAATTCTTTGTAGTGAGTATACCTGCGCCAATCGGTACTGGCTCTTACAGATGCTTCTTTAAGTAGGCCCACTTTAGCAGTAGATAACTTATGGGTGGTATGATGGCGTCTATATTAAGATTTTAATCATCAAAAATTTTAATCTAGTAGTTTCTTATAGAGTTGTGGACTACTTAACAGGTTTACTGGGGCTCTGATTCTAAGAGCAGGAGTAGGAACGGGGTGATTTTTGTCAGCAAGAGACTGACACTGTCTCGTGGCTCGCCCAAGGTGGAAGAAGTCATTGGATGATTTTCCAACCTCAAAAAAAGTAGTTTCTTACAACACATAATACTCATAAGCAGAATGATTGATTGATTCAATGTTATTTCAATATATATAATTAAATTAAGCTGCACTACCTAAGTTGTTAATCGAATTTAAACTTATTTAAAGCTACATACTGAGCTTTACCTGTCAAAGTACAAACTTCCATTCCAACTAACTTGAACTTGAGTTTGTCGAACGTTCGAAGTGAATGGTTTGTATGTGTGTGTGTAAGTTGACATGTTACATTGTACATACGTAATGTATACAGAGTGGAATCAATAGCGTGTTTTAAATTGACAGATGTAATCGTGGCTGTAATTATTGTAAGTTATACTGTATCATTCCAACATATTTTGTGTTTACATAATTGAGGTATATTTAGAATATTTATAATTTTTAAGACATGTAGGATATTGTATTGATACTATTAATGAAATGTGAATGTTACATAAAACCCAAGGAATGTTCGAATTGTTTTTTACCATCTAGAATTTTATATATTTTGATTAATTGTTTTCTTTTAATAAAGACTACGACTAAATTCATGGATCAAAAGCCGTATTTGTGTAATTGTACCCTCCTGTATATCACCTGTCACATGGGGTGAATTTGTACAAGTGTGTGTGTGTGTGTATGCTAACAGATACTGTCGACATAAAGTTGTCACTTGAGTAATCTAATTGACAGAATTTATCTGCAGTTATTAATTTAATTGAAATTAATACCTGTCATTGTCACATCAAGTCTGACATTAATTAATTGTTAACACAAATTAGAATTATCTTCAAACTCTACACGTATCATGTGTATGTATGTTGTTTCACCCTAAATTTCATCAATCATCACATGCTACGTACCTTAGCTTAATAAGCTACTTCTGTCTTTATTTTTTGTCGTTGGATTTTCGACTTTAATCCAAAATGACAAAGTTTGAAATCTAATAAAAGAATTGACAGAAAGGTATGTAGGTTGACCTGTTGATGTTTGAACTTTAGTCTAATTAGGATGCTCCTTTTTGTATAAAGACTTTACGATATACGTATAAATAGAGTTAATTAGGAATAATATTTTACAAATTTATTGTTCAAGTTACAGCCTTAAATATGTTGACCGAAATTTGCTCAGTGAAAGTTTTTACATTAAGCAATTATAAAGGTAAAATTATGCGGGAAATTATTAAGTAATTAAAATGCATTAGAAGGCCTATGTTTAAGTATGTATAATGTACACGTAGCATTGACTATTTAAGTAATATTTTTAATCTCTAGTAACAAATTTACATTTTCCGGAAAATATATTCTAGATTTTATTATTTAACTTTCGTGAGACATATTAAATTAAATAATATGTTATCGATAGCCTCTAGTACGGCTAGAAACTAGTCGAGTTTCTCATCAAACAATTATACTCTAGATAGTATATACACCTACTTCAAACATTTCCAACTTTTCAGAAAACGTATCATAAGAAAATACAACAGAAAAAGGTTCAATTACATTCGTACCTAAAACCATTAATGTCAGAAGTTAGATAAAAAAACCCTATTCCAAAGCCTATGTGAGCAACATCCTTTATATCCTAACCTAAACACAGAATATTGGCTGTACGTCGAAAACGAATAAATTAGGTATTGACCTAATTTCAACTGATTCAAATGTTATTTGCAAAATGGATTTCACGCTTAGAAAACCGAAGCGCAACTGGTGCGTTGATAAATGGATTATTTTATCTATTTAAACACAATATAATTGGGTGTGTTTTGTGGGTTAGCTACGTCGTACGTCGTACAGCGGTTTACCAGGGTTCCGGGTCGAAACAGGAGTAGCACCGAGGTAGTTTTTTTTTAGTCAGTAAAAGTGTGACACTCTCTGTCGCCCCACCTAAGAGTGGCCAGTCATTGGATGATTTCCCCCTTCAATAAAAAGCTAGATCGTAGCTCGCTACAACATTTTCGACGTAGCTGCTACGGCGTAGCAAGATTACGACCCGTAGCAATTTACTACAGTAAATTACAGTACTATTTACTTTAATTAATATATAAGTATCTTGACTCTATCAGAAAAAGATCACAAGGCCGTTCCATTCAGTTTTAGAGTTCAGATCAGAGATTGAGTTAAGAATAATCAGTTCCACGTATGTCCTTGTAACTGATACATTACGAGTTTTTTATTTCTATTTTCAGTAAAAATATGATCATAAAATGACTTTAACATATTCATTACATGTCGATATTTTTAGCTTCAGTCCTTTGGCATTTCTTTTTCAAAGAACAACCTTGTAAAGCAGTTGTTTGACATTTTGACTTTGAGTAAAAATGTGAGGGAGTCGTCACTCGCTTACGTCATAATCTGTATAAGTTACAATGGCGTCTAACGAAGCCTCACCTACATCCACATTTTTGTGTTCTTTCAAAGTAACATTCACTTTAATGGCTCATTTCTTCCTACTAAAGTTTCTAATCATGCGAAAAATAAAAACAGTTTTCTATGCTGTTATATTCATTTCTCAGAATCGACTCCGATGATACATTCTCTACAATTGTGATAATGTATTCTGTACCACTGTACCACTGTACCACTGTATGGAATAATATAATGATAGCTTCCTAAATGTGAAACTGAATAAAATTGAGTAAGTCTTCGTGAGACATACTAAATTAATTATATGAGTAGTAGCGCGACAGTCGCCGCGCTGTGTATCGCTCATGAATATTGAGCCTCTAGCATGACTTGAACATGAACATAATGATTAATACAATATTATTCAGATTGTTAAGAAAAAAATTGTCGTTACAGCATTTACTAGATTGCCTATCAGTTCAATAAAATATAATTGGCTTGTTATCCTGCATTATGTATATGTGTACAATATTTTTTAAGCTCCAATTCCATTTGCTACTGAATCGCTCATCACTTATTGCTTTACTAAATCTGATTGACCTTTGAAAATCTTATTGACTGAATAATAATCTGCATTGAATATTTTATTTGTGTGATTGGTTTAGAAAGAGAAATAATTTCATACTCATATTTCGTATTTGGTCATTGTAAAGTTAGATTTTTTACTGATTTATTTTGCACATTTTTTATGTAATTTTATAACTAATTCAAAATTGAATATTCGAGACGAAATAAACTCCCGAATAAGCGGACATCTAAACTCAAAACACTATTAAACTAACTTTAATAGAAACTGACGAACTAAACTTATTTCAATTTAGCAATTTAGTATTTCAACTGGCCATTCTGTTAATCTTTTAAAGAACGGCTTGACCTGAATTATTATTAGAGGCTTAATATCGAGAATGGTGCTAGGAAATTGTTTGTGGACCATCAAATGAAGTACCACTGATGAGGTTTCGTCATATTTTATTACTTACAAACACGCACTCTTGTAATTTTCATGGATATATTACTTTTTGGACTATCTGACTATGATTTAGTTTCTATGGTTCATCCTAGAAAACAAAATTATCATGTAATGTATCGAGATGTTAATTATTGATTTCCATAATCGATAATCCAGAACCTTCTAATTTACGATCTTTAACCAGGGCCTTCTAAGCATGGAAATTTTGGTCAACAGTCTAGAATAAGAAGTAAAATGTCACGGGCTCTTGATGATGTTTAGATTCTATTGATTACAGAAGATAAGTCCCTAGACTTTTTACCTCTACAACAAAATTTTTAATACCACGTACAAGCATTGTGAAGAAATTAAGAGAGTTCTATTTAATAAAAATCTTGTTTCTGCTTTGCCGATCTGACGTTTAATTCAAACGTTAAATGTTTGTTTACAAGTTTTCCTGGTAATTGCTAACTGTATTTTATGGCAGCAGAAACTGGTTCGGCAGAATTCAAACGTTACAGTACTCGTATGTTCTTGACGTGCGGTTAATTGAAATCTGTTATTTACACGAGCAAGATACAGGAACTGTGTTATGCTCGACCTCGTATTATGATAAAGGGTCCGTAGTTTAATATTATTATGCTATGTTTTGATATGGTAGTTCTAAGCATCATCACACACGGGGTATTGGAAGCTGTTCCTTGTCTGGCAAAGTACGTTAAATGTGTTGATTTCGAAATCAATGTAAGAAATTGTACTGTTTGATCTTGAATCTAAAATCTCGTAATTGAACTTAGTAATAAAAATCTTTATTGTGCATCGCACAGAAAATCTATCAGTCTAGATGAATAAATGTTACACTGTACATTTCATTGTAATAAAATATTTGCATTGCATTTTACAACACAAATATAAAATGTTTGCAAAGTTTTAACCAATTGCATATGTATCTATGTACCTGTTATTTATAGTCCACTACTTTGAGGGGATATCTGGTCACCACCCACATAATACTCCTTTTATGTCAGGTGAGGCGTGGTCGTATACTGGTACAGTGTATAGTTGTGCCGTGGGTGTCCGACCACGCAAAAATCACTATTCAACCCTATGCGAGTTATTCTGCAATACCTACGAATTCAATATTTTCATCTACGCGTATTATTTCATCCCGATTCAAAGCCGTACAAATTGGAATGTTTTGGTCAATGGAACGTACGGTATTTTTGAATTTAAACATGTATTTAATTCAGTGTAATTATTGGTACAGAGATTTAAAGTATGTGGATGATTGTGCATTCATTATCGATCTGTTTTGTTATTTTACAGCACTATAAAATACACTCATTATTATTATACCCTTCTAGTAGTGTAGTAGGGACTGAACCATTTGAAATTGTTTTGAAGAAACAGTTACTTAAGAAAAAATATCTTTTAAGGAAATTTTAGTGCAAAGAAATGTTAAAATAGTTTTTAGTGTCACGGAACTGTTTCAACAGACCCATATCACAAGGGGCTGTTTCGGCAGATTATTTAAAAAGTATCACGTCTGCTCAACCTTATAACGCAGAGTATAACTACTGAATGACGTCACCAGTCATTAGTATGTACCAACAGCTTACACAATTCTTCCATCAAAGTATTCTAATGACATGTAAATGAAACGAAGTCGCGTGTACTACCAAGCCTATTACTGTGAAAATATAACAGTGAATCCAAATTGCTTATAGACCTTACCATAAAGTTTTATGGTACTTTCACTATAAATGTGTTTCTTCATAGTGTTTTATGTACCGAAATTATCATGGATGTGGCTTAAAAATAAACTAAGTTTTTATGTTAACTCATATCTCTTATGGGTTTTCTATTCAAAAAAATAAATAAATATTGTGATAAAAAATTCTTTGTGTATTCCACCAAAAGAGTTGATTACTAATTTATATTACTATTTGAGTATAATCTGTTAAAGTAATCACCAACATCAGCGCCTCTTTACTCCATCTGACTAAAATAAACGCAGATTTTTTTTAATTCTTAGCTCCAATGTGGTAAGTATTAGAGAAACATACAATTTTCTAAACATTTCCCTTCTAACAATAGAGTAAGAACAAGAATAACTCAACGTTACAAAGATACACCATCGTTCGCAGCACAAACTTTTAAAGACAAACCCAGTGGGTAAAATTAGTGGTTATTTCCAAAGAAAAGTCTAATTAAATATTAAATGAGTAACTAAGTACTTCTTTCTCAACTTGGCTTCTTAGTATCGACGGAATATCGAAATTTCTTTCCAACCTCGTAACAGCTTAAATTTTTAATCGCTTTATTGATTGACTCGGTAACTTTGAAGTTTTATTATAAAGAGATTTTTTAATTAAAGCGTAAGTAGCATTTAAGACCTAAAATTTAGATTAGGTAGGGTCGTGTAGGTCAAATTTAATATTAAGTTTTATGTACTTAAGTATTTGTGGAACCTAAATGTCAGAAGTTAATGTCTGCTTGGGTTCATTCAGGCAATATGAACTTACTTAGGTCAAATTAAAGTAGGTTTCGAAGTTTCCAAAGTACTTAGTTATAGCTTAGTTTTAGATGATTCATTATAACTTTTACATCTACTACCTTATTGATTGAGTAAATGCAAGTATGATTACTGTTAAGAAAAGTATTTTATTATTGAGACAAGCGCGCCACTACCTCTCAAAACTGCTGCAACTCATGTAAGCCAGGATCTACAGCAGACAGAAACATTAAAACATCGGAACACTGAAGTCCGGCGCGTCTTAGAGACATGAATAACTGTCTTAGATGCCGCAACGAAATAAGTCAGAAGATATTATTAGAGGACAAGAAAAACACGACATTTTCCACTCCCCTCTGTGAATTTAATGTAGGACACAGAATAAATTAAGCCTAAAGGCACAGAAAAGACTGCACAACTGGGAGTGGCCCATTAGCCAAGCACCATGGAGATTTGACTGAAAACTAAGTGTGTTATATGTATTATCTGTTAAGAAAAGTATCTAGAACATTATTATTTCATAATTTTTAAACTATTTTTGATGTTTGGCAAGATTTGCCTCCTATAAAACATTAAATAACTTTACCTGACGAACAGAATGCCATAATGCTACATTTTGGACTAAGTAACAAAAATATACCATAGCCAAGTTTTAATGTACGACACTTAAATAAAAACCACATTTAAGTATAATCCGACCTCATGGCCCGTAATATAATAATGTTCGGATGGGCGTGCCGACAAAATGGCGAACATCGAAACGACCTTTTTTCATGCATGCTTTGTTTATTACCACGTAACAATAGAAATCAGAGTAGGTACACACGTTGGATGTTGAAAAAGGTATTTGTTCAAGTGATTATCCTCATAATTGGTTTCGCACCATGATTCTCATGCTATAAAATTAAACCTTCTAGAGTGAAATTACTTACTTTGCTTTATAATTCCACATTGGGCACATTTAAGTTCAATAAAAGTCATGCCTTATATCACAAAAACTATATTAGTTTACTAGGTTAGTTTTTCTCCATCCATTCCGCCTAACTCGGGAGAAGTCTTCACCCATGAATGACTTCTCCTCCTTGACCTCTTACTAACTAAAAACTACCCCGCTCCTACTCCTGCTTTTTGAAACCCGCTAGGTAGTCCGCAGCTCCGGATCACTGATAGTTACATTCTAAAACATTCGCTATCCAGTTTTATTAAAGAAAGTTTCAATTGTACTAATGTTATTTAGATGGTCACTATTATTATTTCCAACGAAAATACTTAGCACAACGCCCAAGTAACAATGAATCGCAACATCAGGAGCAGGAGAATCGCACTACTCGTACCTAACAGATGAAAAAAGACAATCAGATGATGTATTACGTAGCTTTCATAACACGAAAGTACCGAAAACAATACATCACACGTGCTATCTCAAACCAGAATTCTCTCAGTATCATGCTTGTCTAATAAAATAAATGGGAAATGGATATTCTCTGGTAAAAGGCAGGTATGTAATTGACAATGTGTTTCAAGATAAAAAATGTAAGTAACTTTTCTAACGCATTTATGTGTATTCGACATGTTTTACACTTTAATTATCAGAATCTTACACAACGATCTTTCGAGGTTGTTGGGGATGGTCTATGTTCAGCAGGAGACATCTTGTGACTGTTGATGGCATAGCAATCGCATCAATAGAGTAGATGACTAATTTTTATTTTAATGCCCTTAATGTAGATTAATTTAAAACATTACAACAAATACTTTCCCTACATAGTTTCACTTAACTGTTACATCTGCGTAGCAAAGCTACATAGCACATCTCTGATGGAAAAACACCCTTATGCTAAACAAAATGAATCAGTTCATTTCTATTTATACACCATAGGGAAATATTATAAATCACTTATTTTTACATAGCTCTGTATCAGACGCGATCCCGGCGCGATCGTAATAAAATTCCATGGTAAATGCCAACAAGCCTGCTATGAGCCCAACATGGGTAATTAAATTCTATCTGAATTCGCTAAACGAATGTAAAATGTACATACGAAATGTTGCAAATTTTTTCCTATGTTTATTACACATACATTTCTTTGTACGATTTCTGAATATACATAGGTTATTTAGAATAAGCACTTGAATAGATTCCAGTGTTTAAATTCAATATAATAAGTATTATTATTCATTAAAAATTCTGATGAATAGAAACTTTAAATTCAAAACTTCTGATTTGTATTCCCATTTAAAACGTTACTGATAAGTCGGTTCGTCAGTTACGAGTTGAGCCTCGAATCCCCAGTCTGCGGTCTGGAGACACACGTATGACCAAACTAAGGGTCCCAGAGGACGGACCGACAAGTCACAATTTATGTAGATAATATTAGGGTACAGCTGAGTAATCTCACACAAAATGAACGATTATATTCCCCAGACAATATGGGATTAGAGTAATTTAAATTGTTTGCAGTAAACGATTCAACGAATGTTGTAATAGAAAACCCTTTATTATTTGATTTTAGACTTTAATATGGTTGATATATGAGTTCTTGTTACTTTATACTGAATTATTATTAAGTTAAATTCTTCGAAAGGATAAACCTGAGATATTGAATTGACTTTCTACTAGCTATATATGTTGTCAATATGTAAAATGATATGACAGGGTTCCAACTCAATGATTAATTAAATGAAACTATAAGTATTTCAGCCTTTATGCGTATCAAAACTTCGAGATAGTCAATGGACAAATACCAACTGCGTAACAAAAAATAAATGATACTGCAAATACTATAAAGTCTAACAAATATGGTAGGAGTTGTTTTTTCCTGACTAACAAACGTCGTCATGTGTAGAAATATCTTCTTTGGTATTATTGACTTTTAGACATTTGATTGGAAAGAAAAGTCACCTGCTATTTACTTCACGTTTTCATGTCTAAAACTGACCCTCTGAAACTAACCAATACCCCGATAATTACCCCAATTAGAAAAGAAACACTACTAAACTGATATTTATGGAAATACTTACAAAAGTATTGAATGTAGAAAAGCAATAAATAAACTGTGCCAAGAGGAAACTAAAATAACCGAGTGTTGCCTTATTTCTTGAGTATATCTTGAAACAATCTATTCTTAGAACGCTCCCGTCGTCGAAGAAAATTACGCTATATAAATAAAAATCATGCAAAGTGAGAGCTATTGGCTCGATATTTATCAATAAGTAAGAAGATTTATTTTATTCCCTTATTTTTCTGCTGTTTACGTGAATTTTGCCTTTTGAAATTCAACTGATTTTATTTTATTTAGTTACCTTTTTATTACGACAGAATTTATTTTCTAAAAGGTACATGTACGTCTTTCTTTCTTTTTTTTTAATGGGAGAAAATTTCTTTTCAGACTCTTACTGACTAAAAACCTGTGTATCTATCTTTCTATGGTGGTGTATTAAAACCAGATCAAAATCAGTTCAGCTGTTTAGGCGGTTTTATACATTAACATTTTCAAGATACTTAACAGAAAATTAAGATTCTGTTTAAATATTTCACTTGGGTACGAGTATTAAAAAATACCCAAAAGTACAAATACTATAAATGGTTAAAGCAACACAAAACCTCTCCGAAAATAAATCGAAGCGGCCACAAAGTTGCTTAAAAGCCGCTTTTGGTATTAAAGTTTGATCAAATGTTTGTTGTAACGAATCCTTTATGAGCTTGGTTGAATTTCCCTTGTAATCCATGGTATTAACGAATCTCCAAATAGCTTGAACATTATCAATAGCTGTGCTGATCAAAGATATAAGAAGATTTCTCTTGAGAATAACAAATATTTACTCTACTGTATTCTCAGATTTTTTGATTATTTTTTAAGTTATGTTTTAAGACGAGATATTTGATTGTTTGTTTTTGAATCATAAACAATATCGGTTATCTCTCAAGTTCTTGAAATCTGAAAGTATTCTTTATTAACTCATAACAAGGGATGAAATAAGGGTCGAAAGTTTTTAGGTATACTTGGCGTAAAATATCTAGAAACGCAAATTGACATTTAGTAGGTCAGTCACAAAGGTGGGTAATCCATGCGAGAAAAGCCTTACTTATTACATGAAATATATTAACAATTTGATTGTACCATCTTTTCGGTTTTTAATGGCGTTAAGAATTGGCAAGCTTAATTGTTTGATCCTTTTACTTATAGTATTTTTAACACAGTTGTCATCTAAGTTCAACTATCAAAAATGAAAGAACAAACAAACATAGCCCTTAATAGCAGAACAACAGTCATTACAATTCTACCAATACTAACAAAAACCACATAGAACAAAAGAACCTAACTGTTTATTTATTTGGAGGACATTTTTATTTCCATTGGTCTACGAGACACACGTACGAAATTACCTTTGTCACCGATTGGCTAATCTCGTTCGTACGACGTCATATTTACTTTGTATATTAGGACAAAGATCCAAGCAGGTATGTTTGGAGAGGATCGATGTAGGCAATTTTCGTGTGAGTGCCGCGAGAGGACGCACATTACTTTTATATACATAAGTGTTTATATACCACTCACTTCTATCTTACTTATTACAAAGAGACAACAAAATACGTAGGTCTAATTGCAATTACAAGAAAATGCTTTGTTAGAAGAAAATGTAAAGCAATTAATATCTCATTTTAATTGCCTCTCAAATTAAGATACCTTGAATTCTATCGTCAAAAGTCGAAAGATGATCTCTCGTTACTTTAACGATTATTAGAATGTTCTCAACTCTAGATAGTTTAAAGTTATTAAGCAAATATCTTGCATTGTTTCAAAGACTCGTGGAATATTATAAAGTTGGTGTAAACTTCGCTATTCTCGTTCACGCTGCATCTATTTGTGTTTGAAACGTTTTGTCAAAGTTCTAGGAGCTGTCTTGCCGCCGACCATCTTTGCAGTGGTTTTTGGTAACTTAACATGAACTTATATTGTTAAGTTTGCACGTCCCAAACTAATCTTAGAATATTAAAAGTTTCACTGACATTTTACAAAGGTTTGACGTGTTATGGACGTGCGAACATGACAGGGTATTGATGACTTGTTAAACTTTATGTCAAATAGATATTCAGTTTGTGTAAATGTGTTTATAATATTTGAGATAACTTTAGAATTAATAGACATGTCAATCTATTTATTTTCAAACTTGTGCTTTTTGAGAACTTATTTTAATTCGAATAAATATTGCATGAATGACATTTAAAGTCAGGTCGAATCATAAATGCGTAAAATAGCTTTTAATGTCAATCAATGCGCCTAGGGCAAGCCTATCAGCAGTTTATGGCACTACTACCTTTATACGACATTTGTATTAAGAACGTATTTTCTTTGAAATTCAGTCGTGTCTGGACGAAGTTCAATCAATCATCAAGGATGTTGCAGAGATAATATTACTCGCTTCGTGCACTTAAATGAGGAAACGAGAGGGCTAGTGTAGGTATTACCTCAGTGATTGCAGGAAATAAAACCTTAAGAAAACGTTAACAAAAGATTCATTTTTTCAATGTTACTTATGATCGGTATGCTCCTACTTTGGAATTTTTACTTCAATGCTAAGAATTTTCTTTGATACGATTAAGTTACTTAGAATTAGACGATAAAATTACTTTATTATTCTACTAACAAAAATGCTAACATTTTTGGAATGCCTAGAAGGAAATTTGAAGTATTTTTAGCATTTCTATGTCTATCTTAAATGTGTAACTAGGTCCGCTTTAGTCTTCTCGTCTTTTAAGGTTACGGCGATAAAAAGGATCAAATGTCTTCTAAAATAAAATTGTCTTTTATAACAATAGGGACTCCTAGGCGTTCCTCTATGAGTCTTAATACAACTGACTATCTTTCTATTAATATACCTTTTTTTTTTCAGGGGGAAAATCATCCAATGACTTCTCCCACCTTGGGCGAGGCGAGAGGGAGTGTCAGACTCTTACTGACTAAAAACCACCCCGTTCCTTCTCCTGCTTTTCGAGCCGGAGCCCCGGTAAACCCGCTAGGTAGTCCGCAGCTCCGGATCAGGCATCAGCCCTACTGGGCCCCATCTGTGGTGGTCTGATGGCTCTTTGAGGCGCGCGCGGAACGCTACGCGCCGTACGCACGGGTTCTATTAATATACCTACGCTTTCATTTAAATAAACAATTATAACTTGTATACCGAAGGCCTAAGGGTTCTAATAGTTTTTATATTTTCGCTGTGTTCAAATTATAACTGTGCTTTTTCTTATTTTATTACCCTTTTGCAAATCTTTTTTTCTATACACCCTATCTATACATATAATAAAATCGTAGAAAAGTGCTGTCTGTACATTGAAAATAAAAATAAAAAAAATAGCAGGGGTTATTGTTATGTCGATGTCGAACCCAAAAATGTAATTAACTTTTTTTTGTCTGTTTGTCTGTTTGTCTGTTTGTCTGTTTGTCTGTTCGTCTGTGCGCGCTAATCAGTAAGAAATGCCGTCATGCAAACCAATTTTTCATGAGTAAAGAAAGAAACCTGCCACAAATTCTTGGAAATGTTACCTATTGGCATGGGAGCATGGTACTCGTACATCCTGATTTGATTAACAAACCATTGAAAGCATGCGGAATTCTTGTATTGAGTCTTCCAAGATTCTTACATTACATTCTTTTTGAACAAAGGTATTTCTTCGCTATGTCTAAGCGTGCTTTGTTAAGATTTTTAGTATGTATTTTCCCAAAATGGTAGATACAATTTGACTAGAAGGCATAAGTACTTGTACTTAATGTAAGTACAATAAATGTACAAATTTATCCTCAACTATTGGAGATTTTCAAACATTGTATCAAACATTGTATCCATTGTATGTATATATAGTATACTAATAACCTTTTTTGAGGAGGTAAAATTATGAAGAGACTTTTCCCGCCTTGGGTGAGGCGAGAAGGAGTGTCAGACTCTTACTGACTAAAAACCACCCCGTTCCTTCGCCTTGGGTGAGGCGAAAAAACCACCCCGTTAATACTCCTGCTTTGAGCCGGAGCCCCGGTAACCTTTATGTTGTCCGCAACTAAGTACGAATTTGATTTGTTTAAAACAGTACCAGCTTCTTCATTTGATATTATTTTAATACCAGCATCTACATATTTTCAGATACAAGGCTCATTAAGTCATGTCTTTTATTCGAGGCTGTGTAATATAAGTCACGTATATTGTATAGTAAAGTCTTTGAACGTCATATTTCTTGTTACATCCCGGCAAAATGCCGCTACTAACTACGGTGGCATCAATGCACAAAGCTCTAGGCATTACCGTGAAAGTAACATCAAAGAGGCACATTTTACATCGCAGCTACCTTTAGGCATGGAGGGGGAAAATATAGTGAAAAAAAATTAATAAAGAAGTTCCGGTTTAATTATATAACATTATGTGGTACTGAACACAACTGTTAGATTTAGATTTTTAAATTAACTATAAGAGTTTTATTATATTTTAAAAAATATTTGAAAGAGTAGACGACAGCACCTGATGGTATGCAATTAAATTACTAACCCCTAAAAGCCCATGGACACCCGAAACACCAGACGCGATACAAGTTCGTTTCCGGTCTTTTGGGGATTAGAAATTTAAGGGTTGATGGGGAATTGGGTATTGGGAACGATTCGGAACGACACAACGAAATACAACACAAGCGTTGTTTCACGTCGGTTTTCTGTGAGGCCGTGGGTGGTATCACTCCGAGTTAAATATTTGTAATTAGTGTTTACTTTTAACTAGTCCGAACCAAATTACGGTTTCAAATTAGTAACATAATGTACGTATGCCAATTTGTTTTACACGATTCTGACAAATGCGACCATTCAAATTGAGTATCAACATTAGTATCATAATCATCAACGTCCAATCTATCTCAGAACGCCCAATGCTAAACATAGGCCTTGCTACATAGTCTCCAGCAACGGTGACCTATTATATCCAGCGACAAGGGGCCATAAAATAATATGTATAAATAAATATTTACATAACTGAAAATATAGACACACAACCATGGGACTCGTCCTCACTCCATTGGTGACTGGCTAATATTTTGACCACGTCATCTGGTAATCTCTAACAGTTCGTGCGCATATGGTAGTGGAAGAGATTTAAGGCACCCACTGTTGAATATAAATCATGGTTATATGCGGTTTACGCAGTTATAGTGTCAGGAAATATTATATGAGAGACCTTTAGTACAAGGTTTTTATTTTAAGGGATGCTGTTGAATAACAGAACCCTGATAAATATTAACTGGAACTATCTATACTGGTATATGTTACAGATTCATGATATGATAAACTTTTTTAATATCCGTTCCCTAAAATCTCATCTTAAACTATCTTTCACAGAAATTTACTCAAAATCGGTTCAGCTGTTTTAGAGATAAGCTGACACATACGTTGACGAAAACTGTGAGTATTAATTGTTATTTTTGCACTTCGTAAACCAATTATTTTACCGACGTACTATGCAATATCTAAACAGCATCACATTATATAAACCACAAGTCCTAACCCCTCTATTATATTGTGGTCGTGTAGTAAATAGGTAAGTATATATTACGTAACTGTGAATAACCACAGGTTATTAAGATCTTCACTTCATAAACTGCACGGAGCAAGTTATCAAAAAGATTCTCTCTCTACATGAAATAATCCGATAACGTGTCCTCCAGGGTCCAGTGAATGAAATGCGATTTTCTTTAGAAAATGATACGTATCGCATTAAATTTTCTTTTCTATCTCATGTCTTGTTTGTGAATACAGCTTAAAATAAACCCATGTATTAAAGAATGGACTACATTCTAAGACTTTTTTTGAGTGGGTTAAATCATCCAATGACTTTACCCGCATTAAGCGAGGCGAAAGGGAGTGTCAGACTCTTACTGACTAAAAACCAACCCGTTCCTACTGCTGCTTTTCGAGCTACAAACCTGGTAACCTACTAGATAGTCCGCAACTCTGGCGTTCTAAGATTGCGACCAGCAACGGAAAGGCGATAAGTATCAGTAGACAATTCTCAATGACCCAACTACCATTTACTAATTATTAGGATTAATATGGCGTGCCTCTGTCAAGAAGATGGCGTTTGTACAGCAGCAGACATAATAATATGATGATAATGACAGTTAAATTTAAAGTCAACTAAATATGTACCTTCGAATTATAATTTTAAAATGCTTATTCGAGACTAAATTTGTCAAAAAACTGCATAAGTAGCAATTCAATTAAAAGTAAGAGACCCAAAAACACAAATCAGAGGAAATCATTAGCTGATCAAAAATACCACATCTATTTTAATAGAAATACACAAAAACAAACTAACGACTTTAACATTGATATGGAGATAAATTACTTTACGCAAGAACTTTCAACATTTCAGTTCGACGGACCAAGCTGGTGAGTTCATAATTTAATTAAAATTAATTTACTGCCACGCAAACTATCTGAGAGTTTCTCTAACAAAATATTTGTATGTATAATAGTAGTGTGTTTGTTAACGACAAAATAGATGACCTTGGAAGGTTATTGAGCAATATAATCACGCATTAATTTCGCGTTTAGGAATAGTAGACATTTAATGTATGCAATTCCAGTTTTGATAGCTGTTATCGAGTTTAATATAAAGGCGACATAATGTATTCGCATTGAATTTTCAATTGATCTTAAAATGATATAAAGCTACGCCTTTCCGTCTCGAATGAATAGACAGAAGTGTATAGATATACATACAATCTAATAATCTCTTTTCAATACTTATGTTCTGAGTCCCATGTAATATGCAATATTAGTAATATTGCGCAGCAGTCATATTTGTGATCTATAAAGGTAAGCGTCCACAGGCCTGCATTGTACGCATCGTACGCATCGGACAGATCGCTTCAAACGGATCAATTTTTCAGGCTGCGTCTACTATTTCGGCAGCGCTCGGACTGTCGACGTGAGTATTACCAATCGGATTGCCAATGCCAGTGCCACTTTCACTCGGATTTTTGGGATTGATATTCCGTATGACGTCATCGGTACGTATTGCATGTAGGCATTGCCGCTGATGCGGTCCGTACAATGCGGATCAGTGGACATAGTTGTATGAGTTTCTTTAGAAGACAAACTAAAAACCGTTGCGCACGATGCGTACGATGCGTACGATGCGAGCCTGTAGACGCTTACTTTAAGGCAATGAGCAGTTTATAATTGACCACCTGACAATAAGAAACTTGACACATATTGTGTGAAGCAATTGTTTACCAAATCGAATTCAAAACCTTCATCAAACCACAGCATTAGATTTATTTAAAGTCACCATGTTCATGAAATAGTTTCCTCAACGATTTGTAGTTGTGTTCAAGCCAATTTCAAGCATTTAAATTTATTCAATCCATAATATCATATCATTGTGTGTAATCTCTGTGATTATTCATTGTTTAATGTTAATAGCTGATAAACCGCCAGGAACCCTATGAAAATTATTATGCAGAGTTCTTGAAAAAGTGACGTAAAATTTAATATCCTCATATTATATGAACTTTGTATATTTTAGTCTTTGCGTGCAAAGGTTAAGTGGCTGCCTTCACTTTTTCTATCTATAAAACTTTTATTGGAGATACACAATACGTTTATAATTTCTATTATATTTTTTACAATCTCTACTATACATTTGAAACGGTTTTTTGAGGTAGTAATGGATTACCGACGTTGATACGAATAAACATTAATCTTTTTTGTTGAGACCTCAAAAATTCTTGGTCTAATGGTACATTTTTTATCCGTTCCTTTGAGTTAAGTTCATTGTATTCAACTATAATTATATTTTATTTTAGTTTCTTAAACTTTCTCGTGATTGTCGGCTGTTTCTTTTTGGTACTTTTGACCCACTTTTTTTTTTTTTTTTGACGTGGTCATCCAATGACTTTACCTACTAAGGATTTTATTTCAAAATTGTCCAGTAGGTAGAAAGTGGAAAACAGTGTACAAACAATTTTTATTTAATTCTAGTATTATAATATAAGCTAATAAAAAACCGAAATAAAATTGATATTTATTAAATGATTATTTACTATATTGCTTCGTTTGCGGGTTTGGGCCTGTTTTTGTTAGAGGATTATGTACATTTTAATTTATATTATACCTATAATACTGATGAACTATATACTAGTCGATGAAATTATAAATTTCTTATTTTTTTCACTACTGGATACCACCTTTGTCATGTAGCCTGATTGAAAGTAATTACTGTAGCCTAATCCTCGTGGACACAAAATAAATTGAAAACCAATGTGCAGGTATTATTGTAGATATTTTGAATGATGATCCATAAAATAGTGACCCCTTTACCAATTTATTAGAACAATATAATTAACTATATAATTAACTTTAAGTGATTAAACGTTACAGTGAATAGCCAAGCACAATCCGATTAATGTACCCGTGTGTGTTGCCGGCGGTGTGGTGGACGCGTTATTCAGTTAGCATTGTCTAAGTGCACGAGACAAAGATATACACTGTCTCCTCGACGAGCTGAGGAGCCGCGATCGCAAATAGGTGCACTTACCTGTTGAATGCCAGCCTATTACGTTTTATTCTATTAGACGACGACTTACTCCCATACACAAGCTGCAGATTAGGGTGAAGTAACTCAATTAAGCTCTGTATAACTTCAAATGCTGTGGGATATTTATGTGACATTAACTCTAATTTATTACCCCAACTTCCAAAAATATTGCCATTAAAGTAATTTATCGCTCTAAACGTAGTTATTTCACCCCATATAAAAATTATTCACGGTGATTTATAAGTCACTTACCTGTACTCAGCAAGGATCCACGATATAACGAACGATTTTACAATTTTACAGCGACGTATATATATTTATTTAATTCAGAATTCTCTAATATAATAAGTAAGTAGTCAACAGGTAACACAGATGCGAGTATCAACAACAGTTTCTAAATATCTCAAAAGTTACAACAAGTTACAACGCGCCCAGTATTATGTTACTGAGAGAGCCGTCCGTAACAATAATAACACTGACAGGAAGACGAAACCAAGCGTATGTGGGAGTGAAGAGAAGGCAGAGAGGAAGCGAAGAGTAGGCATCACAGGTAGCTCGAGATCAGCTCAGAAGTACAATGTAACTAACCGAAACGAAACGAAACCAGGAGAGACCGGACACGGCGAGTAGTGGCAACACGCGCGACGTGACTCGAGCGAGTTCGGTTGAGGTATGAAAAGTCTGTTAGATTCAACAAGTGGTTTGCGAGCGCCGGCGACGAGCCCCGGCTCGGAGGTCCTCGCGGCGGGAAAGCTCGCCCGCCAGTGGCCCGAGCTGCGCCTGTCGACTCCCGCCTGCCGCGGCTGTGTGCGTGCGGGACCTCGCTCCGCTGTGTGCGCGCGCCGCTGTGTGCGTGTATGACGCGCCTACGGGTCTGGCGCACAGGTGAGCCCGGGCCGACCTCCAGCCAGCTCGTCCCTGTCCTATCTATACCGCTTTTACAATGAAATGGCTCGGTGAACACAAACTACCTGCGTGCTACATTAGCGGACGCATAGCTCCCATAAGTCGCCCACTTTATTCACTCAGCTTTTTGTAACGAGCTCGTAATACAAGGTAAAATTACTGCTGCGATTGTTGGTACATGAAAAGGTTGAATTCCTCGCACTTGTGGAGTGCTCAAGCGAAACTTTCGCGTGCCTTACCGAGCTTCGGTACATATTTATTTAGTAAGCCTCTCTCGCTTGAACATCATGAATAGTTCACATTGCATTGTACTGAATAATTTTATATTAATTTGGATTGTTTAATTAAATAGCGGCGAGTTAATTACATTGTTACGTGGCTGTCAGTCTGCAAAAAGGTTTTCTGTTGCACAAAGTAATTTTAACCTTTTAAAACATTCTGTTGGCATTTAGTTTGAAAATTGTTTCTGTAGTGCCTCAAGCAAATTTAATTAACATTGCATTTTCATGACTTGCTTTTACCTATGCACCTGTGTTTGTATAACGAGTAGTAGTAGATCACTTTCTGTAAGTATCTAATAAATGTACTGAAGTAGCAGAATGCCGAGTAATGTAATTTCACGCCAGTTATGCTCTACGCGCGTAGCAAGACTACAAAGCTACGCCTGACACTAATTCGTAGCAGACGCTTGTAATCTGCTTTTCTTGCTACGCCGTAGCAGCGTAGGGAAACGTTACACCGAACGGTGGCGTGCGCTACGACTTTTAAACACAATTTACTTTAATGGTAAATTCACACACCGTTTATACTGTAAAACATATTTATTATTATTACAACTTCATAATAAATATTCTGGTATAAATTAAAATACCACCGTGGGCAGATAATAACTTTAAATCAATCAATGTCAGTTTCACACAGTAACGAGATTGATAAACACTGTTCTAGAAACTTATTTAATTTATACTATACAAAGAAGAAAGGAATTTTGATTTATAATAAAAGAAGTTATTTGATACTTAATTTAAAAAGATAACATGTTAAATAAATATTACCAAGATTTAATAGATAGATGTATTCCCTCGGTACAAGATGAGTGTCACGCATGACTTTGTCGATGATGCGGACGGGTCTGACTATAAAGCAGTAAGGTTAATGTTTGATTACCGGGCACATTTTATTTGAAACTATTCATAATTTGTGTTTTTTCTTCAGTGCTAATATAAAGGTTTTTTAGGGTGTTGGCAAGAAGTTAAAGTTTAGACTAGCTTGTGCCAGTGACTTCTCACGCATGTAGGTAAATAGACGATGTCTGTTTTTCCTGCTCTTGTGAGAATTTTGGTAAATACTCTCTTGTGAGTTCTCCCCTACATTCCTTAAGGAACATACATACATGTTTCAGCTTCTTAGTCCAGTAGTTTTGACTATACGTTGTCGGTCAGTCACTCAGTAACGGAAGAGTTTTACATGCACAGAAGATTTAAAGACCTCAGCAGATTTAGAAACGTTAAATAAACACAATAAATACATACTATTTTATTTCTTTACAAATACGCTTCTTACCACTTTTAGTTTATTAATTACCATTTTTTTCTACTTATTACTTATAGTAACTTATTCCGGTAACTCCGACCATAGTGATCAAAAAACGGTATTTCAGTTCGTATTCGGCAAAGATACAAACAAAGCTATATATTTTTTAACTTTTACAAACATACTCAAAATGTACTTACCTACATAATTATTAACATACAATTATTATAGAGTTAAACAATGTCTTTGATATTATTATACATAGACAAATATTAACAATGAAAGTGGACTCCATTGTTTTCTTTTAAAACGAAAAAATAATAATATAACGCCCACTCTAAGGAGTTAATGTTCATTTGTCTACACCCACATTTACTTGATGGGAGTATGAAGTTTCAAGTAAAGTGAGATCTCTTTCATTTTGTGATAATGGCTTAAGACATGAGAGTTACCTATGTGTTGTTCTATACTAGCTTTCTGTCCGTGGCTTTGCCTGTGCCGAATTAAGTTTTCATCTAGACTCTGGTAGAGGTGTTATTACCTTTTTCTGATTAAGGACTAGTTTTTTAATTCTTGTTATGTTAGAGACCACTATTAGTATTACTTTTTTCATGTGACTATTGGAAATTTCACACAAATATAGTGACTTTTGGATTATTGAAATTAGTTGCTCCTCTCAGTTGTCTCCTTTGATATAAGTTTGTATGTGTATTTTTTTTTCATTTCGCGGACCATATTTTGACTTTTGCGGGCAATTAGTTGTCCACGGATCACCCACCATAACGACTATTTACACAGCCAGCGCATGGTAATGACCACTGTTGAAATAAAATCTTATTTCCACTTTTGCAATACATTTTATTTTTATGATGATTTTAGTCACAACTTCACAAATAAAAATTATGTAACTTTTTATTAGTCGGTAATATAATTTTCAGTGAATCTTTTATTAAATTCCTATATATATATTTTTTAGTAAACCCGTAAAACACATATAGGTGATGCTAATCTTGTTCTAAAAAAATACTCCCTGCAACCACACGATTAACGTATTATTAATATTTGGAGTACAATAAAACTTGTACAAGTTGAAGAAATATACCAATGTTAGAAATAAACCAATGCTAAGTATCTATAGAAAAAAACTGGATAAATACTTTCTGTCCTTGTCATTTCGAACGTGACGTCATTGACATGTCAATTGTTTTTGTTCTGGCAACGTAGCAGAAAAAAAATAGTTACCTACATTTAAAAAGAGAACACATATATTGTAGACTTATGTACCTTCTTATATCCGTTTGAAGATTAAGATTCGGGATATACCGTGGAAATCGTTACAATCTGCCCTACTCAGAGACATTTAATGATTACTTAAACTATTTCTTAGTAATGATTTTGTTTAGAAACCAATTGCTAAGGACAGGGTTAATTAAGTAACCATTAAATGATTCTTAATGCGGCGGAATGAAAATCGATCTCTTGTAGTATCCACATGAAGTTAATTAAGTTTATTTCAATAAGAAGTTTACTACCGAGGTATATACATAGTTGTTCCTATTTTACTATCTTGGAGTTTATGATTTTGTCCATACGTTTTGTCGTAACAATAAAATCTTCTATATTCTAGTTGGCAACATAGTAAGACTTTGTCATACGTTCGAAATGTTTGCATCGAGTTTTTCACCATTGTACTTTGTTCATTAAAATATGTAGGTATTAACCACAATACTACGTAGATCTTAGAGTGAGACCACCATCTAACAGTATAATTAGTTCAGTTAAGCAATAAAAAAAATGTATTGATACACCACTTTCAAACATTAACTGTTGAAGCAGTAACTAAGTAGGTAGTTACAAGGACAGCTGCTATGCGGAACGGAATGTTCATAAACGCATTCACCGATTAGGTCTATGTTTAAAAAACATAAAAGCCTCAAAGTTTATTATATCTTTAATCAATTAGTTTCGTCTAGTGATAACTAGGGTTTAACACATTATAAAAATATTCACTAATAAACAGATGGTAGACGGATCACAAAAATTAACTGAGTAATGTATTCAAATCACTAAACAATACCAAAACCAAATGATCTAGACTAGACTAATACCTGGAACATTAGCAAAGCCTTCACTGCCTTTGTAGTGTTAATATAATGCTAATTGGCAGGCCCCTTCAGTTGATTTTGAAACATTGCGTCCGGAACTGCGTACTTTAGCCACTACAACGTAATTAATGAATTTGCGTTCCAGAATGTTCTGCACAGATTTCAAGGCAATTTTGGGTCGGTATGCTATCGTATCGAATATATTTTACGTAGGAATTAATCGTAATCTTGGCCGTCTAAGAATTTATTGGGTATTCGTATGTATGAACGGAAAGGCTGAGTGAAGTGATAGAATAATTACCTACACATTGCTAGCTATGTGTGGGTTAATAATTATGTTTTCAATCTGTTAATTAGGTGTTAGATATTATTTGCCTATTAATTTGAATGAATTTAAGCTTATTTACTCTAGTTAATTTTTGATATACCTAGAGTATTTTTCAAAATGACAAATTATAAAACATCGTCACGCCTTTTATCCCCGAACCTCGAGCACCTCTGCCTACCTCAGGCAGAGGTGCTCATTCCGACACACAATGCCGTAAGTGCCAGTATTGCCATGAGTGCAAAAAAGCCCAGTATTTCCGGCCACCGTAAGTGCGGGCCTGCGGACGGCGAGCAAGGGTAGCTCATCGCCCGAACAGAACCAGACCCGTGCGTGCGGCGCGTCGCGTTCCGCGCGCGCCTCAAAGAGCCATCAGACCACCACAGATGGGGCCCAGTAGGGCTGATGCCTGGTCCGGAGCTGCGGACTACCTAGCGGGTTTACCGGGGCTCCGGCTCGAAAAGCAGGAGAAGGAAAGGGGTGGTTTTTAGTCAGTAAGAGTCTGACACTCCCTCTCGCCTCGCACAAGGCGGGAGAAGTCATTGGATGATTTTCCCCCTCAAAAAAAAAGGTAATGCTTTGTTGTTAAAACTATACTACATCAAAAAAAGATAACAATGACACACTTTTGCATTTGTACCTAGGTATATTAGTAACCAATTCCCATAATATTGCAACGTTGCAATTCACCTCTTATTGAATCAAATGTGGGCACCTATTTACGTGAGTATGGTAATGTCATTCATTATGTTGGTTAGTGGTAGCATTATGTATGTTAGGTAGCATTCACTTAGAATGTTACATATCTACATATATCTACTTAGGCCCAATGAACATAATTATTTATCAACTCCATTTTCCATTACCTATCGGTGCTGTTTGAGAGAGCACTATGTAGTGTAGACTGAGACTCAACCTGTTGAAATATCAAATTGGTAAGTATCTACTTGATAACGATAGGAACAGTTACCGTCGGCGTCGAGACGATGATGAAATACCTAGGTCTCGTCCTGGACTCTCCAGCTCGAAAAGCAGGTAGTAAGAACTGGGTAGTTTTGAGTTAGGAAGAGTCTGACACTCCCTCTCGCCTCGCCCAAGGTTAGAACTCATTGGATGAAACTCCATCCATAAAAACAAAAAAGGTAGGCACTTAATAGGAAAAACTTCGCTCGATTTCGAATCGAACATTTTTGTATTCAACATTGTACAAGTGATAACTGCATTTGTATACTAACGTCCAATGTGTTGCACTGAATCGAATCTATAACCACATTCATTTTAATCGATTTTCGATAACTTCATCACAATATCTCGTTGGCAATAGTTGTGATTTTAAAATCTGTGTGAATGCTTCGTTTGCTGTGTTCGAACTCAGTAAAAAAATTATAAAAGTCTGATAGGTACGAAACAGCGATCTGAACAAGATTGTAGGTATCTCGTTAATCGTCAGATTCGTCATGCATAAAGTACTTAACAATACCTATGTATCTTTATCAATTAACTGTTAGGTACCTACACTGACTGTTGATTAAGTAGATAGGTATCATACAGCTCTTGTTGGTACACAAACTGCTGAATGATTAGCCTCCTCCTTCATACATAATTTCCTATAATCTTAGGTTTAGCAGGCAGATTTGTAATCCTCTAATTCTGGTAATACTAGTATACTAAGGTAATTAGTAATCCTCCATAATATCCATAATATGGAGGATTACTAATTTACCTTCTAATTTATTATCTCAACACTCAATTACATCTCAGTAACGAAAAGGTTCGAAGAAAGACGATAAATATACAGATTATAATTTGTAACTACTTTTCTGCTTACTCCGAAGAAAATCAAAAGCGTGAATAATTCACATATCGCTATTCCGCCATCTATTGAATAACGTAAAAACAAATTTTAAACAATGTCTCAGTTGTTCTACAACAGATGGCGTAACTGGCGTAGTACTAAACATGCTGAATTTCCTTGAACTTTTTTAATGTGATTTTTTCAGTTATACTTTTACTCAATTCCTTTAATAAAATCAATAATAAATAGTCAGATTTTTATTATAAATTATTCCAAATTTTTCTTCTTCAGTCTGCAATAATAATCATCTCTGCACTGCTGTCAATGTTGTGTCTTTTTCTTGGTAAGGAAAGTTTACATTAGACAGAAAGAGAAAAAAGAATCTCAAGCTAATAACTTTTACGTCCCGTTTCTGACATTCGTATCCACGAACGCAACTATCTGTGAATGAAAGCGTCAAATCAATCTGTCATTCGTCGACGGCGAATCGGCCGCATCAGCGGACTTGTTACGAGCTATTTTACAATATTAACTTGTAAATTTTTATGTGTACAATAATGCTGTGAGAACTACGCTCAGTGTCCATAAAAATAATTGAAAGAAAAGTGACCGACAATAAGATGCCTTTTGTAAACATCAAAAAGCAATATCTAGCAATGGGGTTGTTAATTTTCGTTATGTTGTTTTTATTTAACACTAGGCCAGTTTTTCAATGCCAGTTTAATGCAGAAGTGAGTTCATATCTCCCAGTGATATACGGAATTACTCCAACGTACGCGAGGCTCGCACAAAAGGCGGATCTTACAAGGTATGAATTGTTTATCGTGATTCTTCTGCCCTTGGTGTATGGATATCTTACCTCATTTGTTTGGCTAAAGTATTTGGCAATATCTCTTGGTAAGCCGACAATTATTTTAATTGGTTAATTGATGGGCTTGCACAAGGTATGTGTTGAGTAATCGCCGTAAGTGTTTAACCATGAGTAGGCCAAGTCGATTGTCGAGCTTTATTTGTGGTAGAAAAGTAAATTTAATTAGCAATTCATTTGTTCTGATAAGTTTATTTATAGCTTGCGAGCTTATTGTTCTAATTCGTTTGGAATAATAAAGGCAACTTTGATATCGAATTTTATAACTAGGTAGGCATGCATTTAGGTAACTTGCATTTAGGTATCTAGAAATATACCTATTATCCCTTTACAAATACTTAGTTCATCCTCATTGAAACAATGAGGTATTGTTGTGTATACCCATAATAGGTAATTATTTTCATTACTTATCTTTTAACATGTAGGAACCTAGATGTAAATGCATAACTGCTTATATCTAGTCTTTTGTATTAAAAAAAAAAATATATTATCTTCAAAGTTTTTGAGAGACAACATTATTGAATCAAGTTTCCTAAACAACTGGTGTAGTTACTTAAACTAATATTTGACCTATGTACCTAGGTACCTACTTAAATTTACTTTATTGTTTCACATTAATAGTTACTTACTCAATATGAAATATTAGCTATTTGATTGTAGAATGATGTTTTATTACCTTCCTTGATTAATGGACTTTTCCAAGACCTAAAAGATTTTATTAAAGAGGCCGCTGATCTCTGTAACTACTTTCCAGAGACTAGTGTGTTCAAACATAGAAACTCTTGAGCTCTATATAAGATTATTACCTACCAATTTTGTATTACTTAACTACATACCCTATTAAACTAAATATAATTTTCTTCATACAGTTTGTAATCAGTCCTATTTACTAAGGTAAAGTACCTAGTATATATTTCTAATTTATTAAATACCTGCATCAGCTATTTTATACATAAGTATTAGGTATTACATTTAGTGTTTAATCAATATAAAACCTTGAAACAGAAAAAAATATCTCATGAATGGAAACAGTTGCCAATTACTTACTTACCAAAAACTGCATATAAAAATGTGATCTAACTGTAAAAAAAACTAACTTGAATGAAGTACAGGACCTGCTGTTCACATATAAACTTATTAATTATGAATTGTAAATTCAATAATTGCTTTACCTATTGTTTAGTTTTTGTTAATTGCTCACCTGTGTTTGTCTGTGTAAATAGAGAGAAAATTATTATATTTCATTGTTTAAAGTATGATGATTTACTCATAATTATTTTCACAAATAGGTACTACACTACAGTAAGGTATTTGTAATAGAATTGTATTTAGTTATATGGAATAGAAACTCATAAATACGTAAACACCTATGGTGTTTACGTATTTAATTTTTAATGTAACATACTGCATACGAGTTTGCTTTCTCCACTCTGTCATATAAACCTTTAAAGGTTTCAGACAAGTGTTTTGTAATACATATGTATGTAAATTGTAAATTTATTGAATAATAAAGAAAAAAAAAGTGAGTCTTGACTTTAAAGTCATATAACCTTTTACTATAAATAAAATTATTAGGTATGTCTGTGGTATTATCCAAACCACATTTTAGCTAGGTACCTACTTTAAAACGTCAAGCGGTTAATTATTATGTTATCATCTTATTCACATTCATGAGGAATTGACTACTCAGTAACAGTGTTACTGTGGCAGAATGCTTCTCATAAATATATGACTAGCATGTTTTGAAACTAACTAGTTGAGTTCTTTGTCAAACAGTTATGTGTGTAAAACCGATAACAGAATAATTAATTTAGTATATCTCACGATAGTTATAATAAAATTAAGTAAACCATTCCATTTACTTTCACCAATACAAGAAATACTAACTCCATTCTACTTTTCCAGGTTATCACAAACTTTGATGCATATAAAGAACCTTCATTGGGTGGTGATCGAAGACTCTGCGGAAAAGACAAAATTGGTTGCGAATTTGCTCAAAGAATCAAATCTAAAGTACACACATCTAAATATTAAAACGCACAAAACAAAACAATCCACGGTATGTATGATGAATGTTTTCAATATTATAAAATTAGAATAATAATAAATTAGTTCAACGAGTTATTGGCAAGGCAATGGAGATTCATGTAACTATGTCTGGATATTTGAATTTATCTTGTATACTTCTGTGCCAAGTATCGTCCCGTAATCTGCTAGCGATATGCTATTTAAATCAAACTACATCCTTCATTATAAGATCTATAAAAAGCACTACTTCAAGTACTGCGTAACAGGATCTAAAGAAGATATTGCAGCAACCGGAAAGAGCTTTAAAATGTATATTTCCTTAAAATATACTTAGACGTAATGTTACAAAGCAATGTATATTATAAAACTTTTTAGGCATAGTCAGGTTGGATAAAAAGATTGAACAACAATGGCTAAGTAATTTATTTCTCCCCAGTAATGGACTACTCAAAAACAAAACTCGTCTCTGATTTTGTTTTAATTTTAATAAATATTTCAGGTGATGGACATCAATATATGTCTATTTAAAACAAGCATGTACAACACATCTTGGTATTGTGTATGTCCAAACATATTTTAGATGTTATATGAATTGGTGCATAAGTGTTTGTTGTAAATCTGTAAATGAATGTTTGATGAAATTGTGTTGTAACAGTGATTAATAAAACTTGCACTTTATTTAGTTGTTTAGGCATTAATAAGTGAGAACGTTTCTATGGTAACATAAAAATCCCTTATTACTTAAAAGGATAGGCAGAGGACCTCACTTTAAACGTAAAACCCATTTTTACCCGACTGCCAAGGAAGGGTTATTTTTTCGCGCGTATCTTGTATGTATGAGCCTAATATTCTTTATTACCTCATTTCTTCGAAACGGCTTGATGGATTTCGACAATCAGGGCATCGTTGGATTCGTCTTAATTACCCAAGTGTTCTTAGATATGTGACGTAAAACAAAAACCAACATGGCGGCCGTGAGGCGCCCTAGATTATTTGCTACTATATGGGTATGAAATTAAAGAGCTCATCATGAGGATTCCAAAATGGTATATCACTGACATATAGAAAAAAAAAATACTATGTGCAATTAGGTTCTTTATTATTCAAACTAAATATTCGTATAGGTACTACGCGACGCGATTGACTAGCGGTTTCTGAACTGTCGTTTCGTGGCGCGGGTGAAATCTTGAGAAACACATAGCCGTATTATAACTAACTAAAAAGTGTTAAATAAAAATAAATAAATTAAAAAAATTAAAAAACCCGACTGCTAAAAAAACACTTTAAATAAAAACTGAAAATGAAAAGTAAAAAACAAGCTTAGTCTAAAAGTGTAGATAGCAATGCTATTACCACAAAATCTTATGCGAAACATAATTGAGTGTAACAGTCGGGACCCATTAAATAAACTAGACTAAAATTATTCAATATGGGTCCCGACTGTTGCATTCAATTATGTTTCGCATAAGATTTTGTGGTACACATGCATCTACGACTAATCCATTTTCAGTTTTTATTTAAAGTGTTTTTTTAGCAGTCGGGTTTTTTATTTTTAATTTAAGATTTTTCACCAGTTATTTTACCGAGTCAGTTCAATAAGGCAGTTATTTGTAATATTTTTAGAGTAGCAGTTAAATATATTTTATCCTTTTGCAGCCTACACCAATAACAGTTACAGGAAATAAAAGTGTCTTAGTAAGTTACTTCATTTTAAAGATGAGGTCTAGTAGTTATATTTATTTTACATCTTTGAAAGGGATGTGTACATGCAATGCGAAATCCACTTATCAGCAGTTGTTATAAGTCCTATATAATAGATGGTGAGCCTATTGTCATTGACCACAATTTCAGATTCCATTTTATTACTGAGAAGTTGCCCTAAAAACCCTAAACCCAATAATTAGGTAACTGGTATTGAATCCAAGATCCCTTGCAGTACTAGTACAATAGAAATAGTGTTAGTAGAAGAATTAGTTAGTTCTTTGATATTTTTGTAGGTTTGTAAATATATTTTATCCTTTGCAGCCTACATCTATACAGAAAGTAAGAGGAATTAAAGGGGTCGCAGTAAGTTGCTTCATATTGACAATGGGGTCTCAATATTTTTATGTTACATTGTGTTTGTTTGGGTTTGGTTTACCATAGTTACCTATGGGGTCCATATATTTATTATGTTGCTCATTCATTTGATCATACCGTATTCAAACAAAACAATCAAAATGTTAAATGTGTCAAGAGGGGGCTCATCTAAAATTTCTATATGCATACATTGTGTCGTTTTCTTTTCACTATTTATGAAAGTAACTTAATAGTTCTAGGGATTGCACACACATGAAGGGTGTACCCTATACCTACACATTATGTACCATATACATTAGGTATATTCATTTGTTCCTCTTCCTAGTACATACTATTAGGTAATATTACGGATAGTTACAACTGGGCATTTTTTAATATCAACCTATTTTGCTGGGTGCTTCATTCAACTTCATTTTGCGTTTGGGTTAGCATTTTTATTGTATTGCATTTCTAGCACACGTTAGTACAATAAATGGCAGGCGCTGCCAGAAAATGGTTAGTGGGAAGCAGTGGTGTCCTTCTGCGAAGAAATGTCGCGCATGCACTCTTGGGAGAGGGAAAGGGAGATTATAATTCCTCTTTCTTTCCTCAGCATGTGCACCGGGGGTATAAAGAGAGCAGGAATTGCTCTATTTCAATCTCCCTAAATGGCATCGGTGACGGCGAACTTGGGGAAGTTCCCGTCTGTCAGCCCATTTAACAAGACCTCGTTTAAGGTGTCTAACACCTGCACCTAAGCAGTAGCACCTCTAAGGTGTCCAGTCCTACGGGTAACCACGAGTGTTTAGCTACAGGAAATTAAATTCCCTGCACTCTTATACTCTGCGTCAGTGTCAGTGAGAGTCTGACAGTCCCCTTTTGTCTTCTCTCGATAAGGGGGGTTCCATGAGAACTTTTTACAGACAAAAACCGTTTATACTAGGCATTAAAAAAATAGAAAATCGTTTACGTTTGTAGCTCTACACTAAATGCACAATTTATACCTAGGAAGAAGGAAAAAAATTTGGGTAGAAATTAGCATAATAATATATGGAGGGACATTATGTAGTAGCACCTAGTTACCAACCTATGTCTGTCTAAATAACTGTACTATAATTAAAATGTGTGATGACTAGGATAACAATTACGATTACATCACACTAAATAATTTGCAAGTTGGTCTGTATGTCTACTGAATTTTTGCGAATAACAATTTCAGTGGCTTCGGATTTGCGTGAAAATAAATGTTGTGGGTTTTTGAACTCTTTCTTATTTGAGAATTAATCTCGAATTTCTGAATTAACTTATTAACTTTTTCTTCTTCCATCTATGGGTGTTTATTTTTTATCATTCAATATTGTTTAAGACTTGTGTAGAGGGGAATGACTTTACGAAAACTTGTAGTAACATAATTTTGTTAAGTGTACTTAATGCTCCGCCAATCGCTTGGCAGTTCGCCAGGTCTTCAAAAAAGGGGCCTTTTGTTTCTTTTTCCTTTAGCTTAGTGAAGTGTCACACACTAGTGGCTTATTTGACACCGCAGTTTTATTCAAAAGAAGACTTGTTTTTTTATTATTTTTGTAATATTTTTAAGGTTTTGAAATGACACCTCCTCTTTGTATAATACTACTAACAATGTACAAAGTGTTTTCTGTCTCGTAAAAATAAGCAAATGAAAGATATTTGTTTAGTTTCTTTATTCTGGGAATATCTACGTATTATAGGCACCATAAAAATCACTCTTTATGAAACTATGTGAATTAAACATTCTACTATTAGTTAAGTACCTATCTTGGAAGACTTTACTATTAGTTAACACGGTACTCTTTATACGATAACACATAGTTCCATAAAGGTTTTTAAATTGTAATACATGTGTAGGTACATGAGATAATGTATGGTATGTTTAGTTATTACGGCCAGTCTCAATAAATAACTAACTAATCGGTAGGCTACTCGAAGTAGGTGGGTTTTATCTCTAGTAACCAAATCTGCCGTCAAATCCCTTTTTGAGACTAGCCTATAGACGTCACCTAACAAAATGGTTTTCTTTTACGAATCATACATATTTCAATTTACCTATATTCTTCGTATGCGATACATAACACAAGGGGATGTTTTGTTTTGTAATTGTTTGAAAAATATCAATAGAAACGTAGTGTTGATGGATTAACAAAACATGTGGAAAATATTTAGCGGACGTTCCAGTTTTTTTATTAGTTTGTGTATAATTACAGGCCAGTGGCGTGGAACAAAGGAATTTGGCTCTGGATTGGCTAAAGGGCCATTTGCAGAAGGCCGAGGATCAAAGAGGCGTTGTCTTCTTTATGGACGATGACAACACGTATTCGCTTAAGGTTTTTGATGAGGTAAGATGAATTTGACTACTCTTATTTTTTTAAGATCTTAAAAAGTTGTCGTCTGATTTTTAGCAACTATTGATGCCTGATAATTACATATATATGAGCTCTATTTAGTGAAAGTTAATACATCTGTAAATACGTTAGTAACCGACTTCCTAAAAAAGAGGAGATTATTTTACTATTTGCACATTTTATTTAATACAGTCTTATAGTAAGTACATCACATTAATAGGTTACGAAATAAAGATTACATCGTCGTTCGCCTTTAAAAAAGGTACAGAATGAAGGACAGTTGCTTAAATCACGTCTTTATTAACGAAGCCTTAAAAACATCAAATATAACAGATACTAATTAACTTTGTAGGATTTCGCATAGCTTAAATTGCCAAATTTAGCCTCTGGCAAAGAATTTCATACCTTAAAAACATAATCGACACGGTCTTAAATAAAATGATGAGACTTGTTATTGTATGAAAAGAAAGGTTAGTAGAATATCTAAGCATTTTTAATGTAATAATACAAATATTTGTCTCTCTTTTCCTTTTTCGGATTAACCAAAACATAGTCGTGTGCATTGAATTTTAATATCGCGTACGCGGAAAAATGCTTCACCATTTTGAATAGCGATTGAGGCAAAATAACTGTTACCTAGCGATGATTATATAGCCACATTGAGTTTTATATAATAACTAATTTCTGCCAGTGGCTTTGCCCGTGTGATAATAAGTATCTTTTCTCCCAAGTCAGCTCATTCCCGGTCTGTTTACCAAATTTCATCAAAACCCGTTCAGTAGTTTCAGAGTGATTGACGGATATCCAAACTTTCACATTTATGATATTATTGTAATTTGTTGTTCCATAATATATGGACTAACAGGAAAGTAAATGACAATAGAAAAGTCCGTTAATTGACGTTTCAACGACATTGACGGACAGATATGTTTTTGATTATGAACTGAGACTAATCTCATCAAAATGTAGATAATCTACCCTTCTCGCATGTTAAGCGGTGTATCGACATGATTTACACCTAGAAAAAAAAGCTAAATTGCAAATCATACTAGTTGTCACATCATCTCATTACACACCTATTGTTGCATCCTAATTTAACGCACCGCTCACACACACACGTGTCCAACAGTTATAATACACGTCGCCATTACTATATTATGATGATGACCGGATAAGAATCAGATTTGATCATGTAGTAGTTTACACCGAGGTAATATTCAACGTAACATTGCCGTCATACCGTATTATAATACTAAGGTATGTGTAATGAGAGCCTCGTTGTTGTTGTTATTCACAAACAATAACAATATCACCACTCTAGGCAGGAAAATGTAATGTTGTAATCATTCCACTTAACAATAGCTTTGTAACTATTTATACTTAGTTGACGCGTCCCGGAGAATTCTAGAGAGGACTGTGATTGACCACGTTTTCCAAATGTCGAGCAAAGTATTATCAAGAGTTTGGTTTTCCGAGTTTATTATTAAGTTATGACTCATATTAGACTGACGTGAGACTTATAGTACGTTGTCCCTTTTCGCAATGCAGTTGTAGTTATGTTGAGGCGTCCATATTAAAGTTACCGTAGTAATCCTGGTTTCAAAACTGGTTGTTGCAGTCTGACGGACTTTATTTGATTTCTCCAGTAGCACATAAATGCTCTACTCTGTAGTCTGGATCTACTTAGTGTCCTCATTACTCACTGACTCTATTAGGACACAGTTAAACATAGGCCTATAATAATCATAAACCACAGTTCAGCTATCCTCATTATTGGTCCAATAAACTATTCTAATAATGCAGCTTAATGTATTATATTAGTGCCTATCCATTTAGCGAGGGTCATCGACACTATCTTATCATTTCCTTAGCTAAGTGACTAACTGGAGTTCCCGTCTTCGATAGTTTCCTGAGCCAATATACAAATAGATAAAACTCGATTACTAGGAGTCATTCGGAACGGAATTGATGATGCTATAAATGTTAAAGTCTTTAAGGGCTGTCTCACAGATTTTTCTGCATAATATTTTAATAGCTAATTTTGATCTATTGTTAAATGATTGCTATTATTACATAATCTTACGTTCATCAAGTTTAATTAACTTATTAGGCAGGTACTTTTACAGAAAATTCTTCTTTTTTACCTGATCACCTTCAGATTTCCTGAAGGTGTCTGGTGAAGGTGTCTGGTGAAGGTGTCTGCCTGAAGGCTGAAGGTTAGGTTAAAGCGTGGTTTCAAGCGTGGGAAAAACCGGAAAATATTTGTTTATCCCTATAGTTTGGCACACACTCTAAAGTCAAAGACTGTTGGGCGATGGACGTCTTCTCTCATATGATGATCATTACTGAAAACGTTGGATTCTAAAAATATAAAGTGTTTAATACTTTACTTGTTCAGGTATGAATTCAATCCATAACTTTTGTGGTGAGTAGTCGCCAACTACGAACAACAATCTTTATCGTTTTCTGCGAACTGACTACTGACACATTTTACTTAATGAAAATTGCGTATGAACTTTATATTAACTGTACCTACACCGCATCTTTATCTAGAAGGAGTTCATCGACTCTAGATAGCCTTTATTGTATCTATTTAGTCTTGGAGATACGCACGTAAACATACCTACATTCATACATATTTATAGAATACACTATTAACCGTGGTTTAAGACATAATTATGCCATTAAATTCAAGAGTAAGTGGACCGAGTGAAAAGAAAACTGAATGGGCTTGGCTTAAATTGGCGAATGTTCGTGTCAATCCCATACACTGAGTTTTCTATTCAGTCGAGGCACTAGCATTTAAATATATAGACATTCTTTGAGCAAAAAAAGAAATAGAAGTTATTATGTATTTTCTTCAGAAGAACAAGTTTTATGCCCTCAAAGCGTACTGTGTGGCTAAATGTGCAACATACTTAAGGCCTACATACATACCTATGACATCATCGTATGAGTACAGACCTACTTTGACTTTAGAATAATAATCATTTGACAACTTTACTTGCCTAAAATACTGAATATTAATGACTTTCGATAGTAATAACATCAGTAGTGTTACTTAGGTATAACAATTCATTTAATATGTACTAGCTGACCCGGCAAACATCGTACCGCCTCAATAATTATTTTCTCATCTGTTAAACCTTCCCTGGAATTTACAAATAATTTAAGACCAAAATTAACCAAATCAGTCCAACCGTTTTCGAGTTTTAGCGAGACTAATGAACAGCAATTGAATTTTATATATAAAAAGATTCATTAAAAAAACTTAAAATCAGTTTGTGAGCTCTGTATATTAAAAGGGAGGCCCTGTGATTGACAGCTGATGTTTAAATCGTGACTAAACTAACGAGGAAATGTATGGTTGTATGGTTGTAATCATTGTAAACTGTATAGTTTATCATTTACACTGATTTCGGTTGGTCACGATAACTGTTATATAGTTACTACGTTCCGATTAGAGTATTATCACATTGTAAATATTATGTTGTGTGTACAATTTAATTACATAAGTAATTATGCTGTAATGCGTTTGATTGTAGACATTGGGACAACTATACTTAGGAGCAGGTTCAACGACTTATCTATCTGTAGATTAGATTATTAGAGACATAATTTTGACACAGTTTTATGTAGTTTTTGGTTGCAATCCGACTTTAAGAACGGCTTAAATGGATTGTTGGGTCAAAGTATGTGTTATTGTGCCTTTTGGTGTAATTATTGTCAATACTAGCATTAAAAGTGACGTTACAACGTGTAGTGGATTCGATTCCCGCACGAATCATCTCCTTGTGATATCCACAAATTATTGCTTCGGGCCCGAGTGTCATTTACCTATATTTGCATCTGTATGTTTGTAAACGCACCCACGACTGAGTAGAAAATCCAGTAACGAAGGGTAAAGTATTTAAAAAATAAAGGAAGAAAAAAATACAAGAAATTAACAGATAATGCACTACGCATCTCTGCCTATTATGCGGCTCGAATTAACCAACCAATCAGACTGCCGAACACGCTCTCCTTTCGATCTCGTTAAACGTAAAACAAACTCGTACTAAGCCCTCAGATTAGACAATTTAACACTCATATCCCTATAAAGTCAACAACCAATATCTACGCGTATCTAAAGACGTTATCATTAACTTATTGGAGCATATATATTTCGCGATTGTACACCGTCATGAGACGGGTCGATGACTTCTCTAAAATTAGGTTGAGCGTAACACTACAGACTACAGATCATGTCGATGACTGGTGCATACGTGACGTTTGTCGGGAGCGAGTTCAAAGCAGTCTGTCTTCGAACTTCATATCTATTCTACTCTTCGTCAAACTTGTTTATGATCTTAGTTTTCTAATTATAATAATATTGGTTCTCACTATGAATTTGCATATTGTTACAAGAAAACGTATGAATAAACCTTATACGGGCCTATGTAACTAATTTTCTTTTATAAAACTAAACATGCTTTAGTTTTCTAAACAAATATAAAAGAAGCCACACTTTCCGCCGTACTCAGTGTCATTAAATGGTTACTTAACCTTGTCCTTAGTTTTCGAATCAAAATCGTTATTAAGGAATAGTTAAATGTCTCTGAGTAAGGCAGTTTGACATAAAATATGTATTTAGGGCTACGATATCATTTATTTCATTAAGTACTACTTACAATAGTTACATGGTACAGTGCATGTAATAAACTGAATTATTAATAATTCGATCTAACGTTTTCATTACTGGCAACAGACGCAATAAAACTCTTGCTCCTACAGCATCATAAAATGATTCGTACCTAAGGAAATGTATAAACGTCGATATGTATTAGGTTTTTATCGACTATAAAACCGAATGGATTACCATATTTATGTTTTCCCTATAAGCTTATTAACCTCTTGATTATTTGAGTAAGGCCGTTAATGGCTATGATTTTCCATTTTGCCCACTGCTGTAAGTCCTAACGGGTTAGTAATAGGGGAGATTATCGCTTGACACCGGGAATCTGGGAAATATTTCTTGAATCCATGCTATTACTCTTTCATCATTTTGCTGATATCATTTTCACTGATATCATATTGTCTTGGCGCAATGTTTTCTTTTCCACTCTCCTCTATCAGGCGTTATCCTATCATTCCTCATTCTTAAAAAGGCAGGCAACTCGTTCTTTAATTCTACTAGTGAAATGGAACCTCCACGTAGATGTATCGACTGATTCACGGTAGTTCCGTGAAAAACTATTCGAAGACTACTACTATTTGACTTTCGAAAATGAACAGTTTAGTTACATTTATGCTAAGTACGACGACGACTCATGCCGCGTACCGGCAACGCACTTGGAACTCTTGGGTGTCCAAGAGCGGCGCTAATTGCTTACCATCAGGTCGTCCGTCTACTTGTTTGCTGTCCTATCCTATAAAATAGGTTATATTGACGTACTGACTAAACGACTAGGAAACCGCTAAATAAGTCTATTTAGCTAAAAATGTAGTGATAACATTTTTATATGAGGAAAACGTGAATAAATACAGTTGCTCACTACTGGTATTGGATCGATAAGTTTGGCTGTAACACCCGACTCCCGACTGTTTACTGCCTTATCTTATCTACTCTTAGCGTAGATTCCGCTAAAAATAGTCAAATGAGTAATGGGTGCGGTTCCCTATCTAGTTTTACGGATCCCCTAGCAATAGAGCGTTGTTTTATATTATTACAATTTTTTTTTTTGTTGTCGATAAATATTAGTTGATTTGTTTACATGTTAATGCTTTTCCCTCATGTTTAAGCAGGTTTTACCTTTATCTATCGCTCGTCTAAACAGCATATATTAAATAGTAGTTAGTATGAGTGCAGATTGAAATTGGTAACATGGGCCCCCTACTGATAATGCCTAAAACACAACACTTAATACTTAACCTGTCATGGGATTTAAAACTGCAACTCTATCGTGGGCATATGCACTTTTAATCTCTCAACCAGCGAAGCAAAACAACAGTATCAAATTTTTATGAAACCTTGTAACAAGCATAAATATAATCTTCTATCATTTCCTAATTACAGATGCGGAAAATCAAAAGAGTTGGTGTGTGGCCAGTCGGGATAGTTGGTGGTATGAGAGTGGAGATGCCTCTAGTCACGGACGGGAAAGTAAGCGGGTTCAACGCCTGGTGGAAGCCATTCCGACCATTCCCCATAGACATGGCAGGGTTTGCCATCAACGCCACCTTGTTCCTAGAACATCCTGAGGCCAAGTTCTCCAGAAAAGTCCAGTCTGGATTTCAGGTTGGTATTAGATGTAGATAGTAGAAAAGTTCCATACAACTAAACTTTGCCTGTTTTCAAAGACAACTCAGATAACATTGCGTGAATGTGGAATGTTGGTAGATATAGGGTCTCTTACGGTCGCTTTCAAAAACCAAACTTAATAGATATTTGCTTGTTAGGAATATAATTGTACCGAGCTACTAACAAAATATCAACCACACATGCAATATGCAGGCGTGTCTATTGACAAATACGTGCGCTGTCTTTATACCATACACAACAAAAATTCTAGTGCAAAGCAACTAGTAAAATTCAAAAATATTAAAATGTGTACACACAAAAATAATATTTGTTAACGTTAATTCAAAGATGACACATTTATTGTCATTGCCCTTGTGTGAGGCTTAGTATCTTATTAATGTTGACCTCTTAATGTCAGGTTATAGTTACGTCAGGTAGTCTGAGCCTACTCAGGAAAACCCAATCAGCATTTTCGTAGGTACTTCTGATGTTGATTACATTGTGTAATGTTCGACATCACCAAACACCTCGATTATATTCTGTATTTGCTAGCGGTTTTGCACATTGCGCGATAATTGGTGCATATGTGTTATTTATTCCATTGCTATTATTACATCTAAAACATAAAATACTAGCTTCTGACTACTTGAGACATCGCATACTAATGCCTGCTTATTGCACAATAGTCGACAAAGGCGGACTTAATACCACAAGCATTATTTCTTGTCTAATGTCTTGGTGCAATTTGGTCTGACATGAAAATTATGATAAATAGTAATAAGTATAATGTTTTGTAATTTCGCGTGCTACCAAATAAAAAGTCTTGGTTCTTTCTATATTTGTGCGCATTTGCAGATATTTTTCCTGTACTCGAATTGTTGTTAGGTTTTTTTATTATGAAGTAAATAAGGTAATTGTTGGATCGACAAATGTAAATGTAACAGCTTCATAGTAGTAGGCATCTATAAAAATCATTACACTCTTTGTCTATTATACATTATTGTTATAATCATTATAAGGAACAGCTATACCTAACCGGTTTATTTCAGAATTATAGGTCAGAAGTTATCATTATTTTGCCTAATTTGTTATAAATAGAAATACATAAATTGGTCTCTACGTTCAGAGATAGTAGAGTTCAAAATGTCATGATTTTTATCATAACGTTTGAAGCTCTTGACGCCAATTAATTTACGGCATTTATTTCTTATTGTAGTTAAAATAATATCAGTGATATCAGTAGGAAGGAAATCATGGTTTGTTAAGAAAGAAATTATTAATTTGAGAATACCCGACTAATTTCGGGTCACACTGCGGCTCTTATTCATTAGCTGAGTGCGTACTGAATTAACAAATAACGCGTAAACATTTATTTAAACTGGGCTAGCTATATCTCACGCCTTTCATCGATATTTTATCGTTGTGTATTTTTATCAGCTCTCATTAGTATTGAAACTATACGGAGCTGAATGTTAATAAAGTAATAATAATAGTTCAGGAAAACATTATCGCAATTATTATTATTGTTCCAAATTAAATGTTCTATAATGAGGCCTTTAATATTAATCATTAATTTTCTCTATTTACAGGAAAGTGAAATATTAAAATATTTCACGACGAGAGACGAATTGGAGCCGTTAGCAGAGAACTGCACTAAAGTGTATGTGTGGCATACACGTACTCAGAAACCTTCTATAGTAAACCCGCAGAAATTGAAACGCCCACTCGTCTCCTACGACCATATCGAAGTGTGAGTCCAAACAGTATTCCATTGGTCTTCGTACACAGGGAACAACCTCCCGAAAGAACAAAACCCCGCCATATAAACATGGGGACAAAGTTCACTTTACAATGTTACTCTATACAACCTAATTACTTGAATACTCAATTGGTGTATACTCAGATCAAAATTTGTATCGTATAAACTACTTTTTGTAGATATCGTCTCGATTTTATGTGTATAAGGAACAAATTTGTATGTTCTTCGTTTTTTAACTCCAAAATGCCACAAAATTATTTTAAAGAAGTTTTATGTGCAATTAATGAAGCTTTTTATAGTGAATTTTACGTTTCGAACGACAGTTAAGTTCTTTATTGTCGATAGATAAGTGTTGAAGGCAAATCTTCCGCTTAGTATTAACATATGCCAGGCAAAAGACACTTGAAGGATTAATGATATAATTATAAACAGATCTCAACTTGGATCTATCAAACAATATCTTTGCGGTTTAGAAAATCCAATAGATAGACAACAGTAATAATACTACAAAAATGGTGACTTGGAGGCCGCAGGCTTAAATTGCGTGTATGTAAAATTTAATTACTGAAACTTGTATCATAATTAAAAAGAGTTAATTTATATGACTTCATCATTGTTTTTGAGAACGGTTATTTTATCAATATTTAATTTATACATTTTTAGTAAAGTTAGTTAATTTTATTTCTGACCCAAGGTTATGGACGTCAAATAGCCCTGAATTATGTATAGACATGATTCTATAAGCTTATACATAAAAAGTTAAAGAATACTTGTATTTATAAGTTCCTATATATAAGGAAATTATTTATACTTGACATTATAATTACAATTAGGGTTTATTGACATATAGTTTGTTTATACAGGTTTGATTTATCAAAAATCATGAAAATGACATTTAGATTCAACATTTAAAGAATTATTCAAGACAATAGACTCAAAATCCCTTTAATTGTTTGCTTTTTATTTCTTGCTGCTTTTAAATAGGACATTTTATGACCAGTGATCGAAAATTACATTAATTTGAATTTACGGTCTTATTTCGTAAATAATAAGGTTCATTTACAAGTGTATTTACCTGTATTATTTTATTTTTGTATTGTATGAGTGTATACAACCTTTCTAGATTATTTTTATTTTTCGAAGGCAATCAAAATTATCGTTTTCATCACAATTTGTCATAATAAAATGATATTACTTTATTTTTTCCATTGTATTCAGTATTATGTACTATTTTTTTAATAATTTTGGGTTGGCCGTATAGAACATGCTAGTTTTTACTATACTATTGTTAAACTAAATATTACTTACGTTATTACAAGTAATTTAGCGTAATAGCATAATTATATTTTACAAAAAATTACTTCTAATGTAAAGCTAGTCTTGTATTTTTATATATATTTTGCAATGATCGAGTTTTTATTGAAAAACAAATATTTCATTTATTAGTCTTTAATAATTATATTTTATTATACTATAGACGTCATAATACTATCTTTAGATTTTAGTAAATTATTTTATAGGCATTAGTGGAATCATGTTGCTTATTGTTAATGGTATTCTGTATATTGTACGCCATCTTACAACACTGCTGCCATCTAGTTTTAAGTCCCCGAAATTAATGGTGTAGGGTATTTATTTATATGAGGCTTTTTTTACATTAGTAGCTTGTGTTCTCGGTGAACGAACAAAATTTCTTTGTTAAGTACTCTCAAAATGTTTAGTTTGATTCCTAAGCAGACTGCTTTTCATATAACCGTATTTAACAGAATTCTTGAAATTCGCGTACCTTCTTGACTTTCAAAACATTGCACTTTACACAACGACATACTTTAAAATTATAAATGCAAATCTTTACTCCAAAGACTGGCTATTCGAAAATATCCTGACGCATTCAATAAAAAAAAAAATAGTCTAACAATCAGTTAGCTGACAAAATATACTGGTATTACTAGTTTATTTTAGTTCTCTTGACCTCTACAAGGTGCTCCGAGTCTGCTTAGGGCCTTGCTGTGCTAAATTAATAAGCTACTTATTTTATACAATATTTGTTTATCCATTTTGAATATTAACTTAAAATAGATAAGCAAATAGTTATAATTTATTTTGTACTCAATTTTTTGTATACTCTGATTTTTATTTTTCTTAATATCTGTAAAGCTACTCAATCTTAAAATGACTGCTGTCCTAAAGATTCATCAGCCACACCGCCGTATTCAGAGTAACTTAATGGTAGATAACCCTTAAATGACTGAGTACGGCCCAGAACGACCACAAAGCCAGCAATTGTTTTCGGAACAAAATCGTTAATAAGGAAGTAATGATTAAATGTTTCTGAGTACGCCAGAAAGACACAATTATGTGCAGTTATTTTGAAATTGAGTAGTGTTTCGAGATTTTTTATTTTATTATTTTTACAAGTGGCCAGTGAAAACAGGGTACTACAAGCTTATTACTAAACTTCCTTTCATCATCCAGATTTGCGTTTTAAACAGTTATTAATGCTAAAAATTTTTTATGGTACCTTTGTACACTAATCCACCAACCAATACGCAACTTTAAAACTATATTTTTCAATTTATTTTTGCATCTTATTAAAGACAACAATGGTCAAACTTTATAACTATGACCTTGCGTCAAATGTGTCAAATTTACTTATTACATACATAATCTATGTCTGGCTAAATTGGACCCACATCATAATGTCGTTACATTTTCTAAAACAAACCAACCCGTTTTTCAAGCAGATGCGAATACAATGGATTCTTTCTCCTATGTTTAATTCGATCAAAGAAGCCTAAAGCTACAGTGGCGCCACTCGTTCACAAGCGCTCACCTAATTAGTCAGTAGCTTTGTCACCTAGTAATAGCATTCCGAGAAAAGTTAGTTTCACACCGAAGTTTTAGTTGCACTAATGCATTTGAAATAAACTTTAGCCACTGCTCACTTGGTATATAGTACCTTTCGTTTTTATTCTAGGTCTTAGAAAACTTGTCTAGAGGTAAAACTAAGCATAATAAATTAGTTTGTTACGAAATGCTCAAAGTTCCGAATCGGTCTAAAACTTGATTCCTTTTTAGCGTAGTAAACACTTTTTGTACTTATCTCTCTGTTATTGTATAGGAAATGTGGATATTTATTTGATTGGAGCTTATTTGTGATAGGTTTTTTATGGGTATCTGACTTGTAAATTCTGTACCGCGAGTTTCTAATAGATATTATTCTTTGTAGTACATTAGCGAACTGGTGAATCAAGTGTGTGTGTGTGTATTATGTACCCATATGAGATTTGTATATGTAAATGAAAGCATGATACGTGTACTTACATTTTAGTGTAGAGAGAAAACCGATCAATGTTGTATCTAGCAATATGTATGTTGTGTGATTCAAAATTTAAATTATGCTCGCGGTATTGAATTATTTTTGGTGATTGATCCTATATTTCCTACTTTTAGGGAACAATGTATGTTGAAACTGATTGAAACAATTAATATAATTTAATATTTAATGCATATCGAATCTCAATTTGTTTATATTTATAGGCAGTGCCGTTTATTGTTGCAGTTTATTATATAAAGAAATATCAATACCTTAGCATCCTTTGTTTATATATAAGGCCTAAAACTTTACCAGAATAGTATCAGTGTTTGTATATTATTGTTTAAATTTTATTATTTTAATTACTAAATACGTAATTGAACAATTATGTTGGAACAGTTTGACCGTCGCGATGGCAATAATGTAATTTTTACATTTACAATAGTTAAACTAATATAAGAACATATAAGTAAAAGAATTCTTCCGTTGTAAACTTACTCTCTAGTTTAATTCATAGTGTGTAAGTACGAACGAGTAGGAAACTCTTCATGTGATGATTTTTTAGATTTCTATTTCTATAATTTTGTAAATACTTCATATTTAATTTTATTGTATGATGAGAATAAAAAATACAAGTGATATATTGTTGTTTTCTTTTTATACCAGTAATATTCAACTAAGTTTTTTAATTTAACTGCATCATAACAGACAGCTGCTTATGGCTTACTGATTCGTAAAGTGCCATTAGCCATCCTACTAATATTATGCGAAAGTTTGTTGACGTTTATTTGTCACTCCTTCACAAAAAAAAAAAAAAAGTCAAAATTATTTATTTCAATTAGACCAGGAAGGCACTTTTGAACGTCAAAGCAAATATAATAGCTATTAATAACGTCAGTCTGTCAGTCAGTCCTCTAGTGATTAGCAGTATTTGCTCGTTCCAAAGTAATAGATTCCTATGAGAAGAACGAGCAAGACCCATAGGTTACTCTTTTCCAATCATTTCACAATACAATTCATGGTTACATTGTTTCGATTGCTTCAACTATGTAGAACAATGTAAAACTTATCTAGTCAAAGTGAAAAAAGAAAATAACCCTGAGGTTACAACAATCTTAATGCAGGTCTGGAGCTGACCAGTTTTTGACAGCGTAGTACGAACATGACACGTACTTAGCACCGCCCAACTCAACCATGTTGCAGGGAATCGAGCGATCCAATTTGCGTGCCACCGCCAATGAGACCTTTGAGTGAGCATGACAACTCCAAGCTGACACAAGTGCATTCTACTAGTCTAATACAGTTTTAGCTAATTACAGGGCTCTCACATTTACAATGATTGTATCTAATTTAACAGAACAAATTGAAATAACATGGTTTTATTATTACATTATTGGAATTACTCAATTTTATCGTTACCCTGTGGAGCTGGACCAGCCTGCCTCCAAGCATTTTTATCCTCTATATAATCATTCAATTTGTAGTATGCTAATCTACACATCGTTTTTTTAATACATAATTTAAATTGATTTCATTTAGGTGTTTTATTTCCTCTGGAATTTTGTTATAACATTTAACACCGAATCCCATGAACGACTTACTTATTTTTGACAATCTAAAGAATGGCTGGCTCAATACCTTATGTCTAGTTTCATAATTGTGTCTGTCAGACACTTTGTCAGAACAAGTTTAGATTGTTTCTAACATACATAATGTTTTCATAGATAAATTGACATGGAACGGTCATAACATTGATCTCCTTAAACAGTTCCCTGACCGATTCGCGATGACCAAGAATGTAGATAGCTCTGACGGCACGCTTTTGTTAAATAAAAATATACTCAATGTCAGCAGCCTGTCCCCACAGTAAAATCCGTACGACATGATGCTATGGAAGTAACTGAAGTACACTAGTCTTGCCGTGTCTATGTCGGTTAACTGTCGGATTTTCCAACAGCATAAGCTGCAGAGCTTAATCGTCCCGCTAGAGATGTAATGTGAGGACCCCATTGAATTTGTCGTCTACGGTGATTCCCAGGAAAGTAGTCTCTTTTACAAATCTAATTTTTCACGATTCAATAATATGTCACATTTATTACTTTTATGCAAAAGTCGTTTTAACGACGTCACGTCGAAACAGCTGATGATACTTAGGAAAGTAAAGCTATTAATATTATGGTCTGAATACACAGACCCCTTTTATTTCACGGAACGCTGCAGAAGTATTTGTAGTATTGTCATTATTTAAGAGGTTTATACGGCGATTTTGTATACCTACTTAAAAAAAGAGACTGAGTGGACGTAGTATACTCCTTTAAATTAAAATCATCTTTAGCAAAGTTATTGCTAAAGTTCAAAGAAATAATATCTAAATTCCAATCAATAAAAAAGTACCCAAAATACTTCTAGTAAGAGTCATGTAGTGTGCAATTTCTCTAGAAGCCGTATAGAAATTTAAAAAGTCTCTCATTTTAGGTATATAGGTAGGTTACTATCCTCTTGGGTAAGTAAGTAAATCTATAGGCGTAAGAAGGCAGTTTTTCGCAAGGTTTATGAAGTTCACGTCAAAACTTGCGAAAATTCGATTTGTTCAATAATCAAAGGAGACTTGTAATGCAAAATGTTTTCGACGTGCGACTGACTTGGAAAACTTTTGAGTGACAAGTTTTTTCTCGCTGCCAGGTAAGGTCGGAAACGAGGGGTGAATTTGGATGAGCTCGCTAATATACATAGGTACTCAGTCGAAGAATCTGTATGTCTGTTTCGTAGAACCTATGTCAATCTTATTTCGTTTTCTTCTTGGAAATCTTTGAAAGAGATTCTATGTGTATGTTTATTTGTATGTAGGTTCGAAGTCTTAGCAGGATTTTTTTTGTGTTTAGAAAGCTGGTTCTTACAGTAGGGTTTCAAAATTATTTTCCAGTTAACTACCTAGTATCTACCTAATTATAGCCTGTGCCAGTGTATCATGTATATGTATACCTATACCCATAAATGTAATTAAGTTTCCTGCCCATTTTTTTTCCTCCTCCGTAAGTTCCTCTTTTAACTTTCCTACTTTTCTCTACGGTAGAAAGAGGAGCCGTTTATTAAATTACGTACCTAATACACATCAAAACGACTCCTAAAACCATAAATAAAGCATTAACACTGAACTGAAAACGGCAGTATCAACAATTCAGCGTCGTCAGTAAAGAATGTCTAAAGTGCCTGTCTATTGCCTCTCGAGGGTCGATTAGTGTCAGAGGACAGCTCGGGCAAATACTGGGGCAAACACTAGTTCGTAAATACCTAGCTGCCTGTGCCTATTTGCGAAGTAGTAATCTTTGTAAAAATATTTTCTTGTTTATAGTTTTTGCTGGAAAATTGTGAGAGAAAAGTAGATACTAAACTTGTCAAAAATTTTTTATTTACATTCACGTCTCTACTTTGTTTTATGGATGTCAGAACTGAGTACGTAGGTATGTAGGTAGGTACCTAGACGTGCTCTAGTTTCCACTCGGTTTCTAAGAGGATTGGTTCTGCTAGTGAAACAAATAACTAACTGTAAAAAGTTAGAGAAAACGCCTTTCGTATACTTCAGTATTTTTTAATGAAGTTAACAAAGAAATTCAGTCATACGAAAAACTAAGAAATAATAGAGATTTAGGTAGATAGTTTCCAAAACTTACTATAGGAAACTCTTTTCCGTCCGAATACGACACACGGTTAACTTAGTGGTTGCGTAAATGCCCCAGTGCACAATATGCCATGGGTTCGTTTTTTGTTAATTTACAAACTGGTAACAAAACTGCTATTAGGTACCTACAATTATATACCTAGGTAAGTAGGTACATGTAAATATCCATTCCTTAAGTTATTACCTACTTGTTTGTTGAGCACGTGTATACTCGTAAAATTACCTACTTCTGATGCTTCTATTGAAAATTGCTAAAGTTTACGAGGAGCTGTGAGAATTTTTCAAAGAAAATATGGCTAGCTCTCGAAAGTTGGGCAATAACGACGTCCGTGGAAGTGGAACACTTGGAGTACTCACTCGACTGTGTGATCTGTATCGCGGAATTAAAATAAAAAAAAAATATAGAAACGGAATTTTCCAAGTTAGGTATACTGGATCAGACCGCAAATTACGTGACCAAGGAATAAGTTTTTGCTTTAAAGATTTGGCGTTGTTTTATTACTCAGGCTTTATTTTATTATCTAGGTATTAAAATAATGCCTGTTATGCAAATAATAACAATATAACTTTGATGGTAGATTCGTCTAAGCTCGGCTCTACTGAAAAACCTCACGGATTATCTTAGGAACGAATTTCAAAATTTATGAAAACACATTTTGAAATTGTGCTTGTTTAATAACAGGCATCCTAAATTAACTAAACATCACGGTTTACTCACGTGCATTAAATGAAGAAACACTACTAGTTTTGAGTATTCTATGACTCGAACGTACGCAGACGCGGCGACTAGTAATAGTAGAGTATTTCTCCATTAATGTTAGTTTAGTTAATTTAGTATGTCTCTCGATAGTTACCTATTATAAAAATAGATAACCTTGTGTAATTCGTAAAACAACGTAACAGATGCGATATTACATATACATATAACCTAACTAAACGTTACTTTATTGATTATAAAGACAATTAAGATTTAAGTAATAATACCTAGCCCAAAAGCTTAGTACCTAATCCCACAGTAGAATGGACAACGAAAACTAATTGTCTTAGCACGAATTACTCACAGACAGCGGTCAATTTGGTCTAATTAATGGCATTTGGGTAACCTTAGGCTTTTAATTGAACCTACACTAGGGATAGGTTGCTCTTTGGGGTGAATGAAGAGCGAGGGGTTCGAATTGTGTTTATTTATCTTATCTGATCTGGAGAGTTTATGTGAAGGTTTTCGGACATGAATGTATAGATATATCTGTCTAAACAATTGTATGAAGTTTCAACGTATAGGTTTAGGCTTTATGTTAAAAAAACATTACCACAAACTTGGATATTTTCTTGTTGTAGAAGTGTTTACTTAGGTACATACAAATTAACAGATTCAAATCACATTCAGCTAGGCTATTCCGTAAACAACTACATACCTATTCGAAACATTCCAGTTCGCTATGTCATTGGTTGTGAGAATAATCTCGACCAATGACGGGCGAGAATGCGATCGAGCCCGCTTCAAAAGTTCGAATTGACAATTACAGAATAGCTTATCAGACCCGACACAACATTTTTTGGAGGTCACACAAACAGTTTTTCAGTGCGGGAATAAACCTAATCTGAAACGTAGCTCTACGTTTGGAAAATTATAAATAATAAACTAAGTAGTATTGTGTATAGATTAAGCTTTGGTTAGTATACGTTTAGAAACAAAATTACTGCGCATTACAGTATAATTTATCTTCGAACACGATTCAAAAGGTTCCGGTGTTTAATAAACGCACTTAACCGACAGTATCATCACATTGTACGTAAGTCAAATCATAAAATTTCATTCAAATAATACTGCGAAATAATTATCTAAATTCCACCAGTTTATAATTCAAAACCTCAATGAGGTTTCAAGAATAATTGAGCGTAATGATTAATTCAAATCGAGAGACAATCGAGATTACATTAAGTTTTGAAGTTGTTCCACTTTATGTTTAATCTAAATTAGATTTTGTGACAATGAGAAGTAATTATGTTTATCTTATGTTATGTTTTACCTAAGTGTAGAGCCAATTGGCACGAATGAGCCGGATCGACCGCAGTGATACCACGCCCTCACAGAATACCGACGTGAAACAACGCTTTTGTTGTATTTCATTGTGTGAGTAGGTTTAGCGAGGTCCAATTACCCCCATCTCAATCTTTCAAATCCCGATTCTCCAACAACACTTAAATTCTTAATCCCCAAAAGGCCGGCAACGCACTTGTAACGCCTCTGGTGTTTCGGGTGTCCATCGGCGGCGGCAATTGCTTACCATCAGGTGATACGTACGCTCGTTAACGGCCCTATACCTACCATAAAAAAATAGTTAGACAATATACTAACAGACTTTTAATTTAGCACCTTAAGGCTACACTTTACTAGGCTTATGTATTTAAATAATTAAAATAATTCCGTGCAGGTCTTTTATGTATACAACTATTTGCTTTTCTCTCTACACCTCTTGGGGATGGTAACAAGCTAATTGCTCATGTAACCGCTTTACGTAATTGCTCTAATGAGCATACCGCTTTAAATCTTAAGGAATGTGCGCCATAAGGTAGCTCCCTAAAGAGTTGTGAACATTTTTCAGTTAATTTTGCTACATGTACCAGGGCAACAGTTGTGGGTAGAAGGTAATTAGCTTCGGTGAAGTTTCTCAGACTTCGATCTGGTTTAAAGTGCATTAGCTTTCCGTGAGCATCTGATGTTGTTAATGCTCCGTTGTTTTATTTTATAGGAGCTAATGGTTGGTTCGTAATAAGGTGCAAATAGTACTTTAATTGAAATGGTATCATAGTGAAGTTACATTATTTTCTCTTATTAATCTTATAATTTATTTTATTAGTTAAATAGAGTCACTACCTCTGCTTAAGTAATTAGGTAGTTAGAATTAGACAGTCCACACTTTCTAAACAATGAAAGAAGTGTATAATGAACTTAAATACGACAACCTATCTACTGAAAACAGCCTACACAATACATCTACCTCCCTGTGTAACCTAAAACTTTCTAATCTACTAATTACACTCCTATTATTCAATCCCAAACCAACAGCACAGGCTAACATCATAATTAAGTTACTAAAACAAATTGTTCTTCACAATAGCTACCTATTCGTGACCGAACCCATCAAATCTGTTCTCTAAGCTAGGAGGCAATGTTTACCAAACACCATTTGGAGCGATCCTTGATTTCCCTTACGCTAGGGCGGGCATCATTTATCTTAATAAGGGACGTTGATTGTCACCGGCTCATGTCATGACGTCATGCTGCCGCCCACCACACGTTGGGACGACAAAAAATGAAAACAAAATGTCTGGCCACATTTTCCGTAGATGATCAATGTTTACATGGGTGGTTTCTGTTGAGTTAATAATGTTATTAGAGTTTTTTATATGAGGAATCCTTACAGAATACTTGAGATAATTTGGTACAAACCGCTCCGTGTTATGTGCATGTAGGTCTGTGTGGATACATTAGAATAATAACAACAAAAGACATCAGCTTAGTATATAAAGTAGCAGAAACAAAAATCCACAATAAAGATTACCCACGAGATCCAGGGCGGCCATATATCATGTAACCAAAATCCCATCACCGAAACGACGCGACGAGACGCGACGCGACAAACTCACATGAAATAATATCTTGAACAAAAGTTGCGACGTGTGGCGTTTACATGAAATTCTACATCTACCAGAATTTCCACTGAAGCGGAGACAAATTATGGAACTAAATTCCGTTCTGCAGAGTTAAAATATTGCCTTTCTGCATACGTCCTGAAATATGGACGTCATCTGCAATGCTGGTTGATATAAATTGCTACAGGAGAAGTATTCTAGAAATCTTCACCTGTAATTAGGGACGCGTCTCGGCTAGATGCAGATTAATTGTCTCTGTGAACGGTTTAATCTCATTTTCCTCCTGGGAATTGCCCAGGAATTGTTTTTTAACGAGGCCGCTTTAATACGTTAGTTCAGCTTTACTTTATATTTCTTTGTTGCTTTACGTTTTTCTTTTTAAAGTTTTTAGTACTGTAGCTTAGATGCATAAGCTTAGTGCTGCTACTGCTACTTATTAAATATTTGATAATGGTTGATATTATTTTCTTTCAATAAATTGGAGGTTGCTGCTTATTTAAAAAAAATAACATTCCACACTTATATAGCTTCACATTTTTTAAATTATCTTCCTGAATAGATGATAAAGGCAGATATGTATATTACAGTCTCAATTACCACATAATAATAGGAGAGGGTCATTACCAAAACACGCATGAACATGACTTAACCCCAAATCAACTCTTCATAAAACTATTAATGGATATCCAAAAACTAATTTAGTAATTTCAGAATATTTGTTAGTTGAATTAAATAATTCCTATTGATCCTTGCACAAAGGTAATGCTGGTTCCGATTAATACCCAATCGGAAAATTTCAGTGGTACTCTGGCTAGCAATTAGCATATAAATTAATTCTCTATTATGATACCTTCCTGTGTCAAATGTCCATCGGGAACTCACAGATAAGGGAATTTCATAGTTCAGTGAAGCGAGATTTTATGTTGAATAAACAGATTATTTTCAATTCCTATGTGTGTAACCTGATTGACTTAGTTGGTGAATTCATAATGACATGCTTTGTTGTTGATATAGCTACCTAACCTAATATTTTAATTATTATGCGATATTCTAGATAGCTTTAGTGTAGTGATTACCTACGGGACTTTGTTGGATATACTTTTCACTATATCGATATTTTAGGTATTTACTTCCATTTTCATAGTTTTTTAAAGAAATCAGCATGATTTAATGAAAACAATCTTGTTGCACTTGCAACGTCCGTCACGCAACTACAACAAACTCGTCATATTTTATGAACATCGATTTCCATTGTTTTAAAAAAGAGAATTTTAAATACAATATGCTTTTAAAAACAAACGTTATTTTCTGCTTGGCCTAATAGTCGAATGCGAGACCTTTTACCAACGAGAAAGTATTGTTTTTATTGATATAATATTCTCTAAAATGTTTACACGAAGAAGACCAATCTCTACTTACTTTATACAGAAATAACTTCAACATTGTAACTCTAGTACAATTTAATTGGTCCGGACGCAACAAATCAGCGGACCGTAAATTTAAAGGTGTTTTAATTAAATTTCTATCAAATAACTAACTATTGTAGAGATGGGAACGAGATACGACGTTGTTTCAATTTCACTAATCCGAAAAGGTCTAACTACAGTACTATTGTTTGATGAAAATTTGTTTATCAATACATTTAATTTTATACGACGACGTTCTGTTTGTTAATTTGTATCTAGTTTCGCTCGTTGTTATTTAAAATCGTTTTAAACATGGATTCTATAAAGTGATTGGTGACTTTTCTCGACGACTTTTCTTTGTGATTTCTTTATTACGTTTCCATGATCATTTTGTGAGTAACTACCTACTAGCGTTGGAAACTTTATTACGTAGAATATTAATTTATTTATTTATTAGATAGAGAGGCTAACGAGTAGTCAGATCATTTAATGGTAAGCAATCAGTACCAGGAACACGAGACGAGTTACAAGTGCATTGTGCTACTGATATTTCTCTACCCCGATCTTCTGCAATTAATTTCTTTACAATATCTATGAAGACAAACGTATCAACCCTTTTCTACAACTACATTAAAGGAAAATTATTCAAATTTTCCACTAACCCAATTAACAGTCCCAGACTAACCAATTCAATATTAAGGATGCTACCCACAATTTGCACGCTTATAATTTATACACAGAGAGCGCGAGCGGTCGCCAGTGTTGCATTTAGTATGCGCGTCACATGCCATCGTCGGATTGCGTGCCATCCCTAATCACGCCCGCTTGTCCGACCAATAATAGTACTATTCATTCATTAGTTTATTTTAGGCTATTGATATATTCACCGAATTCAATTTCAGTGGAGGGATTTCAATATTTTGTTTAGAATGTTTCATGATACTGTGTTTATGCCGTTTGCAGAGGGTAGAAGTTTGCAATTAGAATTTTCGATTCCGGCGCTCCCGAGATGGCGCCAGTGAGACGTGATGTTCTATAAATCCAATCAGCGGTCATTATTTCACTGATCAATAATTTGGTCATTAGCAAATATACTACTGGGGGCAATCGATCCCAACATATAAGTATTTTCTGTTACTAACTCACTAACAACGAATGGCCTACTGTTGGGTCTGAAATAAAGCAACACCGTGATGTGAACACCTCATTGTATATCATAAAATCATACATAGAAGAGACTCACACAAGTAAACAAAAAAACACACTTTATATTAGCAAGGATAGTTGAAACTTATTAAGATCTTAGTTTATTTAATAAGTATCTTATTAAAAGATTCAGTAGCATCATTTTGCCGTGTTTATAGCTAGTCGATACCTCGTAACTAAAGCAAAGTAATTACTCCGCATTGAGAACAATTATTTAACGAGATAAACGTTGAAGCTTTTCTATTACATTTAGGTTTTAAAGAATTGAAACGTTGTTTGTTGTGGTCTATTTATTTGGTAGAACAGTTCTCGAAAGAGATATTTTAGATAATTGTATTTTGTATTTTATTGGATGAGTAGATAAATGGACTGCCTCGTTGGTTGAGTGGTCGCAAGTGCGACTGCCGGGCAAAAACTCTCGGGTTCGATTCCCGGGTGGGGCAAAGTAAAGCTGGGCATTTTCCAGTAGTAGCGGAGTCTGGAATTGTGCCCTGTATATAGCAATAGGCTTACCCCCTGTTACATGGGACTTATAAACAGTGAAAGTGGGTGTACATTGTACAGTGGCATTACGTGCCGTAATGCCTACTCCTTTCAGAATAATAGACGTGACGATACGATATGATAGTTAAATGGAAATTCAAAAATTAAGTACATATAACACGATATAGGGGACGAAATGTTAGTAGGTAGGTAATATTCATTAATTCGTGGTATCCTATAACTCGTGGAACGTAGATCTACGCGAGACACAATGTGTTTTCTATTGTGTCTCATATACCGGCAAATAAGAGGTAAGGCAAGAGCCTTACCTGTTATTTACCTGAAAAAGATTTCAGCAATGGTATCTCATAGGAACTTATGTAATTACATGAGGTAAATAAAGTATCTACTAACATAATTAAAATAAAACCATCTGTGAAACCTAATTTACTGCACGGTTATTGCGGTGGCTGGGCTAACATGCAACGTTTAGCGGGTTCGATTCCCGCACGGAGCATCTCTTTGTATGATCCACAAATTGTGGCTTCGGGTCTGGGTATTGTGTGCATGTGAGCTTGTATGTTTGTAAACGCACCCACGACATAGAAAAAAGCCATAGTGTGGGGCAACGTTTAAAAAAAATGTTGACTCATCTACGAAAATAGACGAACTTTTTGCCTAAGATATTTTTTTTATGAGAATTATACTAAAGCCGCTGTAGTACAACAATTTATATTATTAAAACTCATTTTATTTCATTCCACAAATCATAGGCACCTGTATAGTCTATACTGGTAATAAATGACAACATCAGTTTCTACGTAACAATTTCATATCCTTCTCTCGTACGGATGCGGGAAGAATTTTGTTATCCAATGCTACAACTATTTGTCACCGAGTGTAATCCTATCTGGTACCTGGGCTCGCCTACAATCCAACTTCGCCTTACATTTTCTTGTTCGTAAAGATTTATTTAGTTCTTATATGTAAGTTAGTAAATATGGTGACTGTGTTCATTTTAAAATGTAGATATATTAGACTCACAATGAAGTTTTGATGCAAGAGCAAGCAATTGACTAGGGGTGACCTTCAAAAATACCTACCTATTATAATTATTACATAATTTTAACTACTAAAGTTAAAAAAATTAAACAGCACGGCGGGAGAAACTATGAGGAGATATCTACGCATATTTTTTTAGTTATATGTAGTTCACACTAAAAAGTTTAGAAAACACTAAAAATAATGATCCTGAAGATAAAACTCAATAATGTTTACCTATAGATAAAAATGTGAAGTTGCAACAACACACTCTATAGTTCAATTTGCAACCACTAACTCAACAAGACAAGTACAAGCCAGTAACTATCTAAGTATAGCACTGCAAAGTTTATTGAACATTGAGCGTTTAATTCAATCTTCGGCTACAGCGTCAGGGGTCCGTCAAGATAGTTTTCAAGCTAATCCATCAGCCGGCAGCGGTTTGTCTGTCCGTACAAGTTTGTCTAGCAGGTAAGTGACAAATATCGATTCTATTGGAGTTTGTTCGGTTTTGGAATCGGTTCTGTCGTAATGATCGCTGTCGAGTTTAAAGAGAATGGTTAGATCCATAGAAATTAAGGTTTATTCATATATTGCTTCGGTTTGTTTCAATCATTTTACGGCTTGGTGATTAGGTTGGAAGAGTACAATAAAAACGGTTACATTTCAAGCTACTCAAATAAAATACAATTTTAAATAACCCTTCGTCAAAACAAATATCCAAAGAATAATATGACAACAGACATTCCCGAGCGTATCTTTGAGAACTCATCAAAAGACTATGCAGCATCTCGACTCCCAACTACTTCACCGTATAAAACAGCTTACATCAAAGTAAATTCACATCAGTCTCCCGAGGAATTTTGGAGAGATACAAAAAAGATATACGTACACAAGTCTCGAAACTAAATGCTGGCTACATGAAATATTCAGCTGTGAAAAGGGTACAAACTCAAGGGAGCAGTAATTTAAATAAATATTATTTCGCCACATATTTTATGTATAAACACCGGAACGTGAACCGACTACGTTTTCTGTGGGCCTTTTAATAAACGAGCCGGTGTACTTTTTGTGTTGTTAATTTTGCTCGTAATCTGCTTAACAAAAATCTAAATTGTGGGTTGAATGTTGTCGGCATCAATAATGTACAAAATGTTTAATGGAGATACCGACAGATTCCTAATTTCGTGTATAACATTAAACTGTCAATCAAAAGGCAGAGAAATACCAAAAGATAGCCTTTTTCTCACAAAAAATCCATTTGCAAACGAACCGTAAGAGCACACAGGTTATATTTACGAGTGCATACAGTGGGCCAGCTCACGTATCAGACATTAGTTCGCTAGTTCTCGGTGCTAGCTCACTAATGGTTCAAACGTACGTGCTCGATCATATTCCACGCCGTACGCTATTCTCTTACATTACCTACACGCTTTCTAATAACGAAAATCCTGTGTTTTAGTTTGGGAATGTGAAAGTTTTCTCTTGTCATTAGTAGTTTTTAGTAAGAGAGTTGGAATATAATGTTTAATAATCTCTGACTCTTCCTGGTATGTGGTTTTATAATCTGACTATTTAGTTACGACAAGAAATTGGAGAAAAAGATTCTCTCTTTAATTAACAAACATTTTACCTTTCAGACAAAGTACGATGTAGTGTGTATGACACCTCGCCCTTTTAAGTAGCGTAGCTAGTTGCTAAGTGAGTTAGTTGGAAGTTGTATAAGAACTTAATTAAAGATAGTCGTAAAAATAAAACGTCTCCTTCATTACTCCCAAAATGTCGTCATTGCAACGACACGGGCATAGAAAACATTTGCCACCGACTCATTCTTCCCAACGCTCAATTTTTTGTGACCTGATCTGTGAAAGAGTTTCTATACCCACCTCTATTTTTGTGCACCATTGCCCATTCTTTGATTTCAAAAGAGAATTTTTCATTATTTAATGTGTGTAGCCAAAACTATAGGCAGAGGCATGTTCCTATACACAATCACATTTTCAATAACACAGGAGTTCGTGTATCAATTTGAAAGTACCTTGCTATGTTAAAGTGATCCTGGAGACGAGAGATTTCATTAAGACTACGTAGAAATACCCCTTTGCTTTATTGAGAGAACAATGACTGGCCCGGTAACGGTGGCAGGCGGTTTGTGGTGCATTTCGTATCGGAGCCCTACATAGTTGTATATCGCAGAATGAAACGCGTATTGATGCATGTATGTATGTACATACCTACGGACAAGAACCAATTATCTAGACGTAGAATTTTGTACTGTGGAAATAGAATATTATGAAAATCTGGGTAACGAACCGGCTTAGGACCGACAGACATGAAAAGCCAAATTAGTTTCTGAATTCTAAGAAGAAAGTTTATTAGTTCGAGGTTTTAAAATAAGATCGTCTCTGCTACTGGCTGAAAAAGACAATCTTCTTATGTTATTGAGATGATAAGTATCTACGAAGACAACACACCTACTTGTAAGTCAGTATTCCTATCCCCGAACACACACAAAAACTAATAATATATTGAATTACTCAACTCCTATCCTGAGACCTATTATATAAAACCAATTCAACAATAAAGCAATCACTTAAAACAATAACTCGCGAGCTTCAACTGTATTTTCTTTTAAATTCTATAACTTTAACAGTTGCAGAAAAGATTTGAGACTTTTTTGAAGTCCAGTCTTTTTCCATCTTGTGCCATTTGCCATTGTTCAAAGGCGCATAGAGCTCGAAGCTGGGATCATACTCGAAACTTGGAATCCAACTTTTAAACAATCGACAATCGATCGGCGGCGACGTTTGTATTGCAAACATTGTAGCTTTGTTAGTTATTGTTTAAAGTGTAAAAAGAGAGATGCAAGTATGATAAATATACTTTTTCATTTGAAGTTAAGTGGATCACTACGTTGTATTATAACTCTTTCGTGAGACATGCTAAATTAATTATTTAAAGTAAAGCGTCCACAGGTACGCATCGTACGCATTCTGTACGCATTCCGACGTCATCAGTGCGCATCGCATGTAGGCATTGCTGATGATGCGGTCCGTACGATGCGGATCAGTGGAGGCAGTTGTATGAGTTTCTAAACAAGATAAACTAAAGTCCGTTGCGTGCGATGCGAGCCTGTGGTCGCGTACCGTTAGTATGGATTTCTTATTTATTATGGATCACTACATATTATTTTTGATCTCTGAACCGAAGTATTAAACAGATCATCATTTTCTGAAGTACAAGAAGTCTGATAAAACTGCTTAACTTACTTTGCGTTAGTAAATTCCTATAATGTCTAAACTAGACTATCTGACGGTCCTATCTAAATTAGAATCAAACAAAACGAAACCTTATAAACATATAAATAAGGTACACTATCTCTCTTCAATAGATTAGAAAACTCCAACTAAGCTGAAAGACATAGTCTAACTCTCGGTCATTTAATAGCTCAAACGGACCACGGACATTGGCGAACTGGTGCCGGAATTGAAAATTTATCAATGAACTTCACCATTCGTCTGCTAGCCTGGTACCGATTAGTCCCTAATACCTGGGTGGCCATTAAATTAATTTATTTTATAGGAAACCTAGATATCTATGAGCTTAGGAACACTGAGTTGGAAAATTCGGGATTGAATTTAAAAGCGATTACGTTTATCGTATCAGATCTTACGTAATAAGTCAGATTTGAAGTTATTATGCAAATACTTTTTTCATGGTATAAGCCGGTAAACGAGCAGACGGATCACCTGATGGACAGGACACCCGTAACACTAGAGGAATTCGGAAATCGGGGATTGGGAAGGGACGTAATCAGGGCTCCGGTAACCTCACTCACACAAAGAAACAAAAAACAAGCGTTGTTTCACGTCGGTTTTCTGTGAGGCCGTGGTATCACTCCAGTCGATTATTTCATTAAAATAATATCCATTATCCGAGAGCTCTTAATTAAGTAATGTGTTACTTTAATGTTCGTTTCGAATTGATATAATTTAAATCAATTTCGATTAGTATCCCTGAAACCTAATTTCAGTTAGTACAGCTATATCTAAACTACAAGCTCTTCATGACATTAATCTCATGTTGCAGCTTCTAAATTACCGGATCAATTCCCTAAAAGCCTTCCTTATCCTCAAATGAATATTAAAACTTTAAACCGTGAACATCATATCCTGAGTCCTGAAAAGCTAGTGTGGGTAAAAATGAGTTTTTTATAAGTAAATCGGGATATTCGGATGTGGAACGCAGGGATACGATCGGGCGGATATTGCAAGTCACGTGGCTCGGATATTGGCTGAGACGGCATATTTCACGATTCTTCTGAAAGCTAGTTCACTGTCATAGCCGTGGCTTGTGACTCGCTGAGTTGACGTTACTTCACGCCTGTCTAGATTCAATTTTGATATAGATTTTTTTATACTTTGTCGAAATTCGTCATGTTGAATTTACGTAAGGTAAGTTTTCTGGGTTATCTACAAGGTTAGCTAAATATAAAACCTGAAATTTCGTGCTTCATAATACTTTACTTTTACAATAACTTTACTTTTCTAGTAGTCGCGTTGAGTAACTACATACCATAAAGTTCTTATTCTCAAATACCTGACAATGAATTTCAATGTGAATAACAGTTTAAACTTTAGGCTTGCCTTGCCCTAACAAAACCAAAAATTTCCGATGAGATATGAGGTGTAACTCTGTTATCCTCTCCAGAACAAACAAACACGTGTTTCTCTATAGTTTATCTATATATTAATACGTGATGCAAAAACTTTGGACCGCTTTTTACGAAAATTGCGCGGACGTAGGAGCATAAAATTTGGTACACTTATAGTTTATGTGTAGGAGAAGTGTAGCACGCTAATATTTTTCAAAAATAATGCTTATAAAGTACATTAAATCAATAAATAAAACATTACACACACATGCATAGTATCTGATCGTATTTGACAAAACGTCAAAATCGATAGACATTGCGATGATATTGACGTCTTATATGAATAGAGTTTTATAAAAGAGTTTGTTTGAGTTTGAGTTAAATAAAAATTATCCTTGAACGTATGTTAAGTGGTATTGTAAATTAAATCGTATATGGTTGAATTTCAACCTCTAGGCGACCACTAGTATTAATAAAAACCTTAGTAAATGCTAAATAAATACAAATGAATGAATGCAAAGTAGAAAGAAAGTAAACATTGGATGGTGTCCCACAAAGTTTCAGTTACGTTTAGTTGATCCTGCACTGGCTGACTTGCGGCGAGAGACCGCTTCGTTCTGACAACGTGTGGACGGGATGTAACGAGTTAGGGTTTACTGGAAGTGACCAGATTAATCAGTTTTCTTCAAGTCCCGAGTGAATATACTGCTCTTAGGTAGGCGTGTTCCATCGTCGGCCACAGCATCGCACCAGGCGGATAGTGGCCCAGCGCCATCCATACTAATCCATATTAAGAATATAAAAATATTACATGGAAAAAACGAATATCTAACAATAGCAGAGTGACCGTCGCCGCGTTGTGTATCGTGGATTGCTGCTCGTGAATATGAGCCTCTAGCATGCCTTGAAATTAGTCGAGATCCTCGTCAAACAGTTACATGAGTAAGCTGATAACATAATAATTAAAATATCTACAAGCAAAATAATGTGGTCTGAGTTCCTCTTAATAGTCTATTCACGTCAAGTAGTATTCATAAACCAAGAAAACAGTAGGTCTGTAATTAATTAATGGAGAGGAAAGCCCTTAGGATATTTTCAACCAACAATAAGAATGCAGAAGTAATAGGTCTGAAAAAGGCGAATTGGTAAATTGCATTTGGTCAGTGGGCAATCTTAGGGACGGATTTTTAGAAAAATTAGAAGATACATATCGCATAGAGTAAACTGATTCGATCAAATTAGGTAACTGAGATCCTATCTCATTTATTTGCTTAACCTACCAGTAAACCTTCCATGAACTTTAAGTCCGTGTTGTTTAGTTTAGTTTGGATCTTTGCAGATGTAAGCTTGTTTAGAATGTTTCGGTTACTGGGTCTGTCTAGTTAGTCTCTAGCTATGTTTGATATTATGTGGATATATACATGTTAAACTACAACTCTGAAGCTTTAAGGACATCTGTTACCATTTTGGGGTATTCATTAAAAGATAATATTTAATTACCTATTACATGGGACTTACAACATAAATAATTTTGAAAAGTGGGGTGCATTATACAGTGGCATTTAGTGCCATAATGTGCACCTTCAGGGATATAGAGCGTGACAATATAAAAAAGTTATAATATTTAATTTTTTGTAACATAATTGTTTTCAGTAGCTTTTTTAAATCAGTCGTAGTTTTGAAAGAAAATAAATTATAGTTTTACTTATTATCAAATCGACCACTGTCTATTTTATTTTTATGTAATAGAATTTCATTTCTCAGTATTTTTAAAGGATTACAAAACATGTTAAACCGATAATCCTCTAACTCAAAACATTGATACGGCTTACGCTATCCTATCGTGCATTTTTAGTGAGAATATCAATGTTGCCAAATCGTTTTGTGTTTTTATTTTATTTTAGATTCTACGCTCTATATTCTACTTCATTTTGTACAGACACGTTTTACAAATCTAGTATAATAACTGTTTTCCGTTTTTAAATCCGAGTCGGAGTCGTGCCGAAGCATGGGTCTCTCACAATTTCCTTTATATTTTAATTAAAATATTTAATGATTCTTAACTTGACTTTAAACTCGTAGGTATAAGAAAATGTAACATCTACGTCTACTTTTTATGGAATGAAAAAAGTAGACTGAAAGTTACATATGAATGTACCTAACACTACCTATTATTATTTAACATAGGTAGATATTTCAGACTCCGTACCATTAGGTACAGATTTTAAAACAGCAAAAAACAAATAACATTTACTTTTATCCAACCTGAAGCTCCTTAGCAGCGGTTGAACCTCAATCAACGCGAAAGTCGGTAGGCAAATAAATCAGTCATTTTAAATTAAAACGTTAAAGTGTAATTTATGCGTAAAAGTAGAAAAAAGGGGGTAATTAGCGGTTGCCTTCCTCTGGAGTGATTTACGGAGAAAAACATCAAGAGAAAAGTATAAACAAAGAGGATCGCTCTAATTGCCCACGACTGGTCAGCATAGTTCTTATAAAACAAAGTAATCTTGAGAACATGTGACGATTTTAAGTTGATTAAGTCAGTGGCGTGCATCTCAGGTATAATATGGTATCTCAGTTGGGAAAGATACAAAGAAAATATACGTACCCCGCCCCCTAACAATTTGAAACTTCGAAGGTTATTGTTCGGTAATTACCATTTACCAATTTGGTAACGTTTTATTATATATGCTGCAGTTCAATGTTTTAAGGGTTTTAAAAATTATGGGTAACGATTGTGAAGTACCATAAATACGTTATTAAAATACCTATCTTCATTATTGAAATATGCAATTAGAATATCTTCATATTTGCATTCCACAATGAAATTATTAACGTTAATAATTATTCCCTAAAAACTAGCGTAATTATTATTGTCGTCGGCAAATTTATACGCGCGTCGCCGGCAGTTTACAAAACGTGTACGCCATAGGCCCTAACAGAATATTGAATGTAAAAACTTGTCTTCGACTGTAGCGACTGTTCGGGGCACTGGAGAGCCAAACGTGTCAGATTTCGACACGTCACACACGCTCCTTGCTTAAAACCATAACAAACCAAAACTATTCAAAAGTATTTCGTAAAAAACACAAAATAAACTGCAATGTTATAATATAACCTCACTTTTACTACATTAGGTATAACTTGATTCCTGGATAGCCAAATTTCACCAAATTTTCAGTGAGATTGTTATTATATCCTCTTACAAATAAGGCTAGTTTGATTCAGTTAACACCTGGGCCCAGAAATGTATGGAGAAGTCCCCTTCTCCTTTACATATGAACCTAACACTACCTATTATTATTTTACATAGAATTTCAGAATACAAAGGTAACAGATTTTAGAACAGAAAAAACAAATAACATTTTTTTATCCAACCTGAAGCTCCTTAGCAGCGGTTGAACCTCAATCAACGCGAAAGTCGGTAGGCAAATAAATCAGTCATTTTAAATTAAAACGTTAAAGTGTAATTTATGCGTAAAAGTAGAAAAAAGGGGGTAATTAGCGGTTGCCTGTCCTCTGGAGTGATTTACGGAGAAAAACATCAAGAGAAAAGTATAAACAAAGAGGATCGCTCTAATTGCCCACCTCAGCATAGTTTTTATAAAACAAAGTAAGGAGAACAAAGACATTAAAGTTGATTAAGAATGAATGCAATGGAATTATGGGTCTCTTTGGTTTCAAAGTTTGTTTAAGTTTGAAACTTCGAAGGTTTTTGTTCGGTAATTACCATTTACCAATTGGTAACGCGATTAAATGCTGCAGTTCAATGTTTTAAGGGTTTTCATTAAATTATGGGTAACGATTGTGAAGTACCATTGAAATACGTAATTAAAATACCTATCTTCATTATTGAAATATGTAATTAAAATATCTTCATATTTGCATTCCACAATAAAATTATTAACGATAATAATTATTCCCTAAAAACTAGCGTAATTATTATTAATGTCGTCGGCAAATTTATATATTTAAAAATTTACGCCATAACTTAACAAGATTTGACTGTATAAATTCATTTTGTACTGTAAAAATCAAATGAATTTATACAGTCAAATCTTGTTCAATAAAGAAAAGAAATAAAAAGCACCAATACAATTCTCAACAAAAGAGATACACAAACCATAAACACATCTTTACAAAATATATATTATTATTCTTTTTACCTGACATCCATCCTCTCACAAAATCTCAAAGATTCACGACACACAACTGAGTGTAAACAAATCACACTCCGGTGCTGAAGTCAGGAGAGAATTAATACCTATTATTATTGAGCAGATGAGAGCAATCCAACAAGCCTGGTTTACTGGGAATTTCACACAACCAGGTTTTATTCAATTCAGGGATGGAATTGAATACCAAAAAATAAACAATGTTGAAAATAACAAGAATCGAGATTAAATTCGATCCTTGTTTTTAAGACGAAATAAAAAAGTAGTTTCTACTGAACACTACTATTTACTCTGTTGTTGTCTAAAACAGACACAACTAATTTACGAGAGGTTTCATTTTACCAGAAAATGTTACCTTTAAAAGCTATTATTGACACCTGCGGGCCATTCAGTTAGGAAGCCTATAAATTGGCCAAATAGCCGCTTATGCTTGGGAACTGACAGTTGCATCGTCCGACCGTATTGCTTGCGGTTACTTTTACAGATTTGCGGAGCTGTTGGTATATATTCTGTCTAATGGAAATTGAGGGGATTTTCGTGGAGTTTTAGTGGGAGAATGGTGATAAATGGCAGCTCGGAGACTAGGAGAGTTATAAAAGGATAGAGAAAGTGCGTTGTTAGTGTTATGATAATTGGTTCAACGATAGTGCTGACTAGGTGTTTCTTTAAATAGGCACCACATATTTCGCAAGTTTTGCGATTACTGAGCATGAGGTCTATGGAACCCATTCATGGACTACGCATTAATTGGGGTTTTCCATTTTGACATTTTTAGATAGTCTAGACTTATATTCGGTGTTTGGCACTAAGCACACCTTATATTAAATGGGGTTCTTTGTCATAACTGAGAAAAAGTTTAGTGAGTATTCTCTATTTGATTGGATTCGGTTAGGTTTTTTATGGTATAAGCCGGTAAACGAGCAGACGGATCCCTTGATAAGCAATCGCCGCAGCACATAGACTCCCTAAACACCAGAGGAGTTACAAGTGCGTTGGAAGATTTTTGGAACACGCACAACGAAACACATCGCAAGCGTTGTTTCACGTCGATTTTCTGTTAGGCCGTGGTATCACTCCGGTCGAGCCAGCCTATTCGTGCCGAAGCATGGCTCTCTCACAGTTAAAATAGGTATAGCACGGTGTCGGCTATAAATTATTTCTAGCGGTGACATGTTATAAAATACCAGAATTTTTCAATAACACGCTCGTCTGCTTTGCAGTTCAAACGTTTAATATCAGCGTTGCAGGTGAGGATGGATGGCCCAAACGTTGCGTGGAGCGGAATTGCTCATTTTGTGATCAGAAAATGAAATATCACTTCGATGCTAAATGTTTGTAGGTATGATTTAGTGAACAAAACGATTACACACGTTTTCAGAGGTGCACTTGGACACTTATTACATATTATTATATAGATGGAATACCTGTCCATTTATTTGTAGTATTATTATTGAAAATAAAGATTAGGTATAATGAACCAGTCATAACTGTAATGACAATTTTCATCATTTTAATTTAAATTAAGAAGTAGTGTAAATACAACGTTTGAGTAATATCTTCCTAAGCACATTTTCAAGGCCAATTTTCATCGTACTTTTATTCATGAACGCCATACTCTCATAACTTAGCAGATTATATCACCGATCCCCGTCTTCTAAAGTATTAATTTTCAATAACAGGTGCGCCGTGTAGCCTTTGGAATCGAATTCATTAAGTATTCAGAATGATTTAGGTCGCACCAACCGATTGCTTCATGAATCAATCCGATTAACGATTTACAGTTAATTAAAATGAGATAATCACTGCCATCCATTTTATTTTAAGGTCTTGAATTTAAAGCTTGATTTTTACCTAGAAGAATTCTTATTTGACTATGTAATTTTTATTCATTACGTGGATTTGCTAGTCGTACCCGAAATTTTGCGCGGACAGCAATGGTGTCTTTTTTTATGGAATTGGGGGCAAAGGAGCAGACGATTCACCTGATGGTAAGCGATCAGCGCCGCCTATAACACCAAAGGAGTGACAGGTCGAAATCGGCGCTTGAATGTCTTCATGGTTGTCATCGAAGTCAATCCGTGCTGTTTAGTGGAAATAAACTACTATAATATTATGGAATGACGATAACTAACTAAGTATAGCTAAGTATAGCTACATTCTTGTCTACTCGCAGTTCAGCACCCTAAAACGGTTGACATTTTATAATAAAAAAAATCTTCATTAGTTCACAAACAAGAATGCGTTCAGGGTTTTCTGGAAAACCTTAATAAGATAAACAAAGACCTCTTTAATGTTCTGTTAATTTTATAAAAAAATATAATAATTATGTATGCATATAATGGAGTAGAAAGTAAAGTTTAAATACGGTGGGATTAGTGCAGAGTCACGTTCTTACGGCAGACAAGATCTTGTCTTGCTTTTAAGGTTTAACATAATATGATGTGGATGTGGGGAAAATGTTCCACCTACGGCCGAGATAAGTAACTACCTATGTCAGGTAAAGTTAAAGATCTGATGGAGATTTCTAAGAAATTAATTTGTGTATATTTCAGTGATGTAGGTGCTGAAATAGGTACAATAGTATTTAGTTTTCCTTAGTAATAAGTTCGTAGGTAGATCCAAAATTAATAAATTGTGTTAGTATAGTTAAATCAGTCTGTGAGGTAAGCATTTCTAGTCTCTTGAAATCATGTATGTGAACTTGGCTATTTATATGCAGATACAAAGAACACTAATCCAAAAATTTTAATAAGTACTAAAACATTATAAAAATTCCTCGTCATCTATAAGTGCCACTGCTGACCAAAGGCCTCTTGTCGTACGGAGAAGGTTGGAGCATTAATCACCACACTTGCTCAATGCAGGTTGGCGATTTCAAACTTATAATTATAAATTATAAGCTCAGAATGTTTTCCTTCACCGTTTGTCAGTGGTGTCTAAATACTCTTAGAAAGTATATATAACACGGAAAATATCGCATTCGTACTTGTTAAAAAAATTAAAGATTCTGATTAAGGAAATACTTATCATTGTGCAGCAACCGCAGTATTTTTTTTCTGCATTCATTATGGAAGGAATAAGGGAAATTAAAATTAACTTCATCTCAATTTTATACATATTTTTAATGAAAGATAAAAATTAAATGGTTTATAGCAAAACTACTGACATCTTGACTCTTAGTTTTAGTTGATTTTAAGCAATAAATAATATCTAAGTAAATGTAGTTACCGTTAGTTCAGTAATAGCTATAATGATAAAATTTCAAGTAAAAAATAGTTTTGCTATAAGTTGTTTATGTACGATTTATTCTTTGGTATGATAACAATTTTAAGCTTAGGTATATTAATTTTACGTTAGGCATATTATAAAGCTTAGAATTACTTACCTAGATTTTAATTCATCATATATTATTTTTTACAATATTAAGGATAAAAATAGATAAAGACAACATTGAATAAATAACAAATTTGTTTTATATTATACTATATTTTGGAATAATAAAATTTAACGATATGGCATTTTTTTAATATGGAGGCACTTTATGAATGTTTGTACTATTTTGGTAAACAAAATGTATGATAATATATTTTTCTACTACTATATAAAAACAAAATATATCGTAACTTTAAGAAATACAAAAATACCAATATCTAATTTCATAAATAAATTATTATAAAAACAATAATCTTTACAAAATAATTATAGGTATGTACGAAACTAAAATTACCTTAAAAAATTCATCGGCCACTCAATAAAATATATCATTACAAACATAAACCTTTTTACACTTAACTGACATTCCAAAGATACACAATATCACTTTACTTACCTAACAAAAAATAAACGTGAATCGTACGACTTAGTGAATACATTAATAATAATGATTTTAAGCTACTTAAGCTCCTACATGTAAATGGAAGCATTAGTGAGCGATATGATTAGAAAAAATGAAAAAAGATATAATTTTTGACCAAAAATTATATTTTTTCGAGTGCGTAATTGCTGGTTACAGCAAGACTCGTATCTACTTTGATAAATATTTCTTAGTAATATTTTCGCAATTTGTTTTATATTATACTATAAATTATTATGTAAGCTGAAAATATAATAAATAGAAGTCGATGTTTAGAATATAAACCATACAAGGGAATAAAACACAAACAGAAAAGCCATTATAATAAATCGACCGTTTATCGTCACAGGCGTACGAAAAGACCGAACAATGACAACAGACTTCCTGACAAAAAAATCGTACGATTCACGTTAAACGTTTTAAAATTCTTTACTCTAAACAGAGGAATGTTTCCCGGTAATAATGCCTGTGGTCTTATTGTACTCGTACTCTTTGTGCCCATTGTTAGGCCTCCTCAAAGTATCGTCTGTGCCAGATTCCCCGTTGTCTTTCAACAGACCTTTCTTGTCACTGAAAATCAATAAGAATTTAGAGAGCGTGATTTAAGACCTTCGGAAAATCGACGGATTCGAGGTTAAGGTGACGCGCCAATCCAAGACAAATTATTCCCGATTTTTTTCATTAAATCTCCTTTAGAATTGAATTTTTCTTGATTGAATTCGGGTCGGCTTAATAAATTTTGATTTGATTTGTCGTTTATTACTTTCCCTTAATCATAATTGGTAGGGATTTTGGATGTTGAAGATTTTTGAGGGTAATCCACGTGATTTAGGAGTTTTTAATATCTTCGCGTAATGACGCAATTTATTAAAGTTGCTATTGAAATAAGGTCACGGAGATTTTTTATACTTAGATCCTGTGAGGTAATGGTTTTATTAAAGGTTAGGAGAGATCGATTTATAGCTGTGAAGCGATGGTTGAAAGAAAAAATATGCTTTGATTAAAACACAAAATTACACCAATCCTTGTGGATTTCTACATTATTTAATACTGAACTATATATCAAATCTTACATGAAGTAAGTTAGTGAATGTTGATCTTACCGTTGATTCAACGGGTTTGGTTTCTTCTTTTTGTTTTTCTTGCAACAACAGCTGGCTATGATGCCCTGTTTCTTCCAGAAGTAGAGCAATATGTCTAGTAGTACGAGACATACTAACACTACGACGATTGATAACCCTATTAATGCTCCTGCTGTAAGTACTGATACCGGTGCATTTGTGAGTTTGTCTGAAAAATGTAAAACGGTCAATGGATCATCACAGCTATATAGGGGGACTGGTAATTAGTGAAAGATGTACTTAGTAGTTTTATTTTTATCACAATAACAAAACAACAAAATTTTGTTAGCATTTGGTTGTGCGTATTTTCGCATGATCAGCTGTTAGTAGCGGGATGTATTTTGGAACTTTACACGCGCGTGCTAATGAAATTTTGTTGTTTTGTTATTGTGATAAAAATAAAACTAATGAGTATACAAAAAAGTTTCTTTGGGAAAGTCGTTTGTAATCATGAGTATGGTACTCATGATTACAAACAACTTTCCGTGTTTATGTTACACGTGTTTAAATATCCCTCACTAATTATCAGTTCACCTATATTGTTTTTTTTCTTTCAACAGTTCTGTTGCCAATGAATGGATACTGTTTAAAAGTCTGAATCAAAAATGGTTTCAATAATTGGGATTGAAATTGAAAACTCTGCTCGGTGGCTACATTTACTTGGGTATATAATTTGATTCTGATGAAAATGATAACCGATTTCACAGTCATGTGGTTAAATAATATTTCTGCATTTATAAAAGAAAGTTTTTTAACATTTATTATAGGGAAGTTCTTTGTTATTATCTTTACCTGGTACCATAAGAGTTATATTAGCAGGAGTAGAGTTTCCTTCAGCGTTATGAGCTATCAGTTCTAAATGATAAGTAGTGTTGTGTTCTAGTTCGTTCACTAGTAGTTCGGTTGTCCCTTCCAGTCGATGTTCTTTACATAATGATTCGATTATTTCTTCATCCACCTGTAGAAGAGACATTATTTTATTAAATTGCCTTTGAAAATTAGTGTATGAATCTATTTTGCTTTAATTTGTAGTCTTTACCAAATTTTTTTCATTGATATTAAAATCTTAAAAAATGATTGTTTAGATGCGTAACAACTTCTAGCTGCGGTGTCATTGCCTATATAACATTATATTGCATTGATTATTCCTATTGAAAACATTGATGAATTTATCAATTTATAATTAATAATGTATCTCCAATCTATTTCGTTATTAATCCAATCAGACAATTAACTTTCTTAGACTATCTAAACAAATCTGAGCCAATATTATGTAATTGTTTATTGTTCCTTTACTTCAGGCAACTGTGGCCGATATAATGAATGATGAATCCAAAAGCTGTGATAGGTAAGTATCTATTTATTATGATTGATAATAACAAAAGATGGTGGGCGATTTCGATGAAGATATTATTTGAAACATTATTATATTAACTTCCTTCTTTATGATGACACTTAAATTACTCCAATCAACTGATAAAGTTAAAACCACAAATATTTTGATGACAAAGAAACATAAAGGCAGGTGTTTTAATGTAGATTTTTTTTTTAGAATGTTTAACGTTTGAGGCATAATACTTATTTTCGGAAGTAGATTAAGATGAAAATGGAAGGTTAGAATTTGGCCCATACAAAACATAAAATCAAAACTAAACTATTGGTATACTATCGCGTCAAAAACAGCTGAAATTGTGGTTTCACACATTCCATATACTTCGCTTCAATAGTACCTAAACTAGATATTCAGAATAGCACATTCTTTGCTTCAAAAGTATGCAACAGTACTATGCTATTCCAATAACCAAAGTACATTGTGGTAACGTGAAGCCGGCTGTGACCTCAGCCGTACTAATGACGTCACAGGGCACGTACCGGGCAGTATCGTAGAGCGTAGTAGTCTATCGGTTCGCCGTTGTTCTCCGGAGCTTTCCACTTGAGCACCTTGTTCGACGATATCTCGACCTCATCTAGTTGCCATATCGGAGGTTCTGGAGCTGACCTATAAAGATTATTTTAAATGATAAATGATATTTATTTTTGCAAATAGGTTATAAAATAACACTTTTACACGTCAATCTCTTAAATAACTAGATGAGGCCGGCATTTCCTATCCGACTACTCTGAGAAGAAATGCCGAAACAAACTCAGAGGTAAATTTTGTTAGATTGTTTTAGTTTAAGGGTCTTTTTAACGTTTTTAATAGATGTTTAAGGGATTTAAATGTGGGTCTTGTTGTCTATTTTGCCTGGGAATTGGGTTGTTCAACATTATTAAAATCAGTGTTATGATTTATGGACACAAAACAAGAGTTTAATAAATAAGCAGCAATTAAAAAAAATCAAAGGTTAAAAAGTAAAATCCAACTTAGATTATTAGGATTGCTGATTATACTCTGTCATGACTAAAATATGGCACACGAGTACCTTTTAAAACAGTTTCCCACAGGGTACATAATATAAACGGAAGGTCGTACAATCGTAATAACAATACTGCAAAATTTGATAAAATAATAACAAGATTCGCTAACGAAGTGTCGAACGAACCTTTCCTACAATTTCCGAATGTCCAATCAATATTTTTTGTAGCAATAAATTGAATCAAATTTGGAAATCAAGTAGGACAATTCTGCATCGTCATCTTAATTAAATCGGGTCCTATTACTTAATAATGATTGTGACTCGTTTTTTACACAGAATAAAAACACCCACGCTATAAAAGATAAGTTGTATTTGTGCGTAGGCGCTAATAGGTAGGCACGTATCTAATGAACTGAGTAAGTAACAACATTTTGAACGCAATTTATTTTGTTGTGTAATAATAATTTTATTTGTTTACTGATTTGTCTCTGTACTTGTATTTTGTACGTATTATGTTACTTGACGCAGAAATATTTTCTAGCTTTTGAGTAGAAAGACTATAGAATGAGATTTTTGGAGACAAGAATCCCATTCCATAGTTTCGTAGTACTTAAACTTATGAATTATGAATATCATATTAAAATCAAAGTTAAGTTATTCACATTTACACCGCTAGCCCTTTTTTTTTTTTTTTTGAACCGCTAGCCCTATAAGGTATAATTTAAATTATTATAATGCAAAGACAAACTTACTTGTCCATAGTTTCAAATGCAATCTGTTCACTCCATTCTCCAGTACCAACGCGATTTATTGCAGCGAATCTAATGTAGTAGGTGGTATTAGGTTTAAGTCTCTCCAGCTTGAATGGGATTCCCACTGCCCAAGTCCTATTTGGATGTATATTAGTGACTTCATATTTCTCTAGCTCGTCATACTCTGCTATAAAACCTATGACGTCAGGCCCTTCGTAGTCGATCGGAGTCTCAATGAAGAATGTAGCTGATGTTGCCGCTTCTTCTATTGTTGTTGCCTTGAAAAATGATAGAATTTAATATACGATTACATTAACTCTTGCCCTAGTCTTTAGGATATAGAAAGACTTCAAAGCTGCTCATGATTATTGTGTAAGAGACTGTACGCATAGCACAGTTACTTAACAATAACTTATAGAATATTTTCGACAGAAATTAATAGTCGATCTCCATACAAAGATTTTGAATTTTAATCGGTCATTAGATCAACTATTTCCGCTAGTATTATAAACCAAGTGAACTGAAATACATTTACCAAATATAAAAAAAATAACGGGTTGCTAATTTGAACATGAAAAACTCACAATCGTCCAACAATAAAGAAGTAAGCAAGACGCAGGAAGAAAGAAATAAAAATATGATTCCTTTGAATACATTTTGTTGAGAAACTTTGTGTGTACAAGAAAGAATGTCTTCATTTACAGTAAATCTTGAAGGTGTACATAAAAAGGAAGATAGTGTGGAATTGTGATGGGTTTGTTACAATTTGTATACTTGTGCGTACTATCGTGGATACGTGTGTACCTTTGTCAAGTTTTTTTGAGGTCTTTCGCTTACATTTCCTTTTAGATTTATTCTTACTACTCGACTAGATAGTACTTGATTTATTTACGCTTTTCAGCATAAACGTCTAAAGTCAATGTTCTGCTAAATTGGGTACTATCCTCGGTCAAAAATAAATTATTACAACTTTTCAATACAATAAAATATTAAAATAATCACACTCTCATTCATAAAGATGAACTATTTAATTTTCGATTTTTTCTAGCTAAATTTCTAGAAATAAGTCTGCTATTTGACGTCAAAAACTTATGACGTCATAACGCACTATTTCATACAAAGTTCATAGAAAATATCGTTTTTGACGTTTCGAAAAAGTATTGAATTTGACTAGTAGGAAACTAGCCTATTGTAGATATATTGAGCTACTATTGAAGGCTATTGAAAAATAACTGTAAATATCCTTTATTCAATCAGATTAATACTCAGAAATTAATTACCGATAGCAACATCAGCCCAAAGTTGAACCACAAAAAGAAGTTAAAGAAAAACAAACTTCTTACACAATTCCGATGAAATGTTTCACTTCAATAACAGTATCTATTTGTGATTCAAATGGACTTTGTGTTTGTTTAGTTATCTTTCAAGTTATAATGTATGCAGAATTTGAAATTCTTTAGCTGTCGAACGGAAAAGGTCATGGTCCAATTGTTACGGATATTGTTCGATGTGTAAAATGGGAACTAGAAAGGTTTGGTTTTGTGGTTTCAGACAAATGAGAGCCAGACATGTATGTCGTAAGATGAATGTGAGACAGACGAAATATTTCAAAGTAGCGTTGCGCTCAAAAAACAAAACTGATACTGATGTATTAAAATGGTGTATATCGCATGGATAACAATTTACATATAAAATGATTTGTAATGACATTACTGCTTCTCCTGATACAATTGGGGATTATAATGTTTCCAATCACTAAGAATTTAAGCATAGTGAAGTACAGACTTCTACGTACATACACGAACTGCTTGAGCAGTTAAGTTAACTGCTATAGCTCACCGCGCGATTGCGGCTTCAAGCACACAGTCTTAACTGCTTGTAGTAGTCCATGTACGACTGGCCTAAGTAAAAACCCAAAGATTTGGTTTGTTAGAATATATTTCGCCATTTTGAAAAAAAATACTTACATTCACCACAACCGATGGAATAGATCCTTTTCTAATCTGAAAAATCTTAACCGCTTCACCATATTGATTCCGGGCTCTACACTCATGTCTTCCGAATGGTGCAAACTGCTCGGAGAAGGGGAACGAATGGTTCATTGTGGTTTCATAGTCCAGAACAATATTGTCATGCTCTTGTCGCTCTATTGTTGAAAAGTTTCCCGGTACAAAGCTAAAAGAAAACGTCATTTTAAACTTATGAGCTGAAAGGAATAATAATATGATATCTACATTTCGACTGTGGCATAATCTAATAAAATTAGAGACATAGTTATGGAAACATTCAGTCGACAAAATATGATACTTGTTATTATGTAGGTAAAGACGCTGAAGTTTCGACTTCTATGGCCAAGAATAGATTTAAAGTCACAAAAGATGGAGGAGGTATTGCTAAATTTGGAAAGAACTATTTCCATATAACGTTTTAAAAGATAAGGTTAGAACCGACAAGAAGAACTAGCAAAAGTAAAGGAAACATACCTCCAAGTAAAATTAGCGGGTGGATTGCTATCCTGAGCGCAGCTGATGTTCACAGTTTCACCGTTCCAAGCCCAGAGCGGTTCGTAAGTCTTGTCAAAGTAAGGCTGATGCAATACTGTCAGGTACATCAGCTCAGTCTTCGTGTCCACTGGTATTTATGTAAAGGGAAGTTTCAGTAATCAGTAAGTATTACACATTTTGAACGCTCATTAAATCAAGAGCCCGGGGACCCGTCTACTATTTGATTATGGACCATTGTCAAATGGTTTTTTGGATATATTTAAGAAACTTTGGCTTACCATCGTTAGTAGCATTGCAAATGTATATACCCTCACTAGATCTGCTTACTTTCAGTAGTGAAAAATTTTCAATAATTTCATCATAATCAGTATCTCTGAAAACATTATCAACATTCGGTTTTAGAACAAGTTTTGGGTTTACATTCAAAAACTTACATTTTCATACATACCTTTCTTCATCTAAACTTTTTCCTTCGTAAGTAATCATGACACTAGGTAAAGGTATACCTGTTACATTACAGAACATTGGTATTACTGAACCCTCTACAACAGACCTGTTGGTGAAGCCTATGATTTCTGGTTTGATCAGTACCTGGTAAAATATAACGAAAGATGAACACTTATTTATAAACCACTAAGATTTATTTTAGATACATTACTGTGTAATGGTTTGGACAGAAAAACCTTTCTCGTAGCATTTATACGGTATGCGAACTACCTAACGGGTTACCGGGGCTCCGGCTCGACAAACAGGAGTAGGAACGGGGTGGTTTTTAGTCGGTAAGAGTCTGACACTCCCTCTCGCCTCGCCCATGATTGATTATCCCTCTCAAAAAAAGAATCTATACATATTTTTGTGTATTTTTCTATTATTAATTTACATTAGACATGAACTTAGTATAAGTCGAAATAAGTGTGCACAAGCTATACCTAATTTGCTCAGAATGACTAGGAAATAATTCATATCAAATAAGACAGTATATATATTATTTAAAGTTTTATTACCGTGATTGTCAGTTGCTTCTTGGACTCCCCAACGAAGTTTTTAGCGGTGCATTCGTAAGTGCCAGCGTCTTCTGGTGTTATACTTTTAAAACGAATTATTCCCTTCGAATGTATATCCCAAGGAACTGTTTTGTTTTCACCTGGACTCTGTAATAAATGAAAAGTATGTTTTGTTACTAAAAGTCAAAGTCAAAGTCAAAGCATTTATTTCAATTAATCCTAAATTAGGCACTTTTGAAACGTCAAATTGAATTGTCCGTCAGTCTGTCTGTCAGTGAAGCTAGGCGCTCGTTCCAAAGTGTTGCTTCGAATGGAGAAGAACGAGCAAGAAACTCCATCGTTACTCTTTTCAAAAAATGTTTTTTACAATATCTCTGATACATTATTTGATCATTTACCTATTGTATATATATGTAGGAACAATGTAACGACAATACGACGTCAAAACTATGGGACAATAAAACCAATTTGTAAAGAATATAAAATAAAAAGCGGGTTGTTTCAAACATAGTGCCCACATATGTACACTTACAATTTTGAAATAATGCTTCTATACAAATAAAAAATAATCTTTAATTAAATTTTTCAAATAAAAAAATAACTGCTTGATGCCACAGGATCCCTAGACTACATTGGAATAAATTAATACTTTAATTTAACGTGTAACTAGTGATCGTATTAGAGCATTGTCTAGTGTGAGCGAGTGTCCAGTGGAGCCGGACCAACATGCTGCCACACATTTTTATCTTCAATATAATCTGACAGTTTATAATATGCCTGTTTACACAGTTCACGCTTTATACAAGATTTAAATTTTTTCTCGTTCAGATTCAGTATGGTGGTTGGTAGTTTATTGTAACACTTAACACAAAATCCCATGAAGGATTTCTGCACTTTGGACAATCGGAATTGCGGTATAGCTAACTTATTTTTACCTCTCGTATTAAAATTGTGTCTGTCGCTTCTTTTTTCAAACAATTGTTGATTTTTTCTCACGTACATAATATTTTCGTAAATGAATTGAGAAGGTACTGTAAGAATGTTTATAGTTTTAAATAGTTCTCTCAAAGATTCGCGACGGGGTAAGTTATATATTGCTCGAATAGCTCGCTTTTGCAAAATAAAAATTGATTCTACATCCGCAGCTGCCCCCACAGCAAAATGCCGTAAGACATTATACTGTGAAAATAACTAAAATAAACAAGCCTTGCCGTACCTACGTCCGTTAGCTGCCTAATCTGTCTAACTGCATAAGCAGCTGAGCTTAGTCTCCCCGAAAGTGCTTTTATATGGGGCCCCCATTGTAATCTGTCATCTAATGTGATACCCAAAAATATAGTCTCCTTAACAAATTCCAACTTTTGTCCGTTCAAAGCAACATAACATTCGTTATTTTGTACGTTTGGCAAGCAAAATTTAATACATTTGGTTTTTTTCTCATTAAGCGCCAAGTTATTAATAGTAAACCACTCATAGACTCGAAGAATGGAGCTGTTTACATCGTCAAAATTATTCGTACGTCGACCTATTTTAAAAATCAGTATGTATTGGAAAACCTGTTTTTTATTTAGGACAAGATCTATAGGATCCGATTATTTTCTAATGTGTGATCTATATGTATATAATTATATACGATGGTATACAATAAAGTATTTATCTATCTAATAACTGATTCTAGTAAAGAGTACCAAACGAACTTGCTTTTATGGTCCGTTCAAGTTGCGATGCTAAAATGAGTCCTTGGTGACTTTTAGGTAAGTGAGCTGTCAGATTTAATAAAACTTTACTACCGACCTCAAATCTTTGGAGACGTCTAAAAATGTCACTGTGACAGTCCCTTTCTAAGTAGTTGTGAATTTTCGACGTAAAGACAGTTTTCAAGACCGTTTCTACTTCAATGAAATCGTATTGTTTCATCTAATTTGACCACAATCATACCTATTCCAAGCTACAAAATATTAACCTTATTGTGAAATTGAAAGGTTGAAATTCCAAGATGTATTGATCTGTAAATTATATGGTTCTTACCGGTTCTGGTATTTTCTTCAACTCCACTTCAGGTTCGGGCAATCCTTGAGTAGAGCATTGTATCATCAGGCTTTCACCAACTGCTACTACTGAATCAGGATTCCCATTTAATTGTGTGATCACTGGAGGGGTCATTACCTGCAATACAATTTTGATTAAAATCATACCAAATAACTCTGTATTAAGTCGTCAACCGATCGTTGGATTAACCATATTAGCCATATCATCATAATTATTCTCTTCGTATATTTCCAATACTTGTTAAATACATTTTTAAATATTTTATTTAAAAAAAGAGCTTAAGAGAGAGGACTGTCTCAGAAATACTGCTTTCTGGATCAGGCCCTTGACCCAACTAGCTAACGTTAGCCTACTCTACCCAGGTTTTTGGACTATCGGCACATTTTTGCTGAATCTATTCCACATGTTGACAATCTAATGAGCTAAACCAAGATAAATATTATTTATTATTGTATATACCTTAGTTTGAATATTGAGTTCCACTTCTTCTCCAGTCGACAAGACAGATGCTGAACATTTATATATTCCTTCATCATCCTTGCTCACATTCTTTACAATCAAACCATCTGGCATGATCTGATATTTTTCTGTTTTGTTGGCTAATATCTATAGAATGAGAAAAATGTATAACTTTACTTACATGACCATCGCACTATCTACTAGGCTTAGTACTAGACTTTAGTATTTTGTAGAACTTATACTCGTATAATTATATCTAACTTGATTAAGTAACTCATAATTAAGTCGTGGTACAAAACTATTATAAGTAAATACTCGTACAATCTTTATAATTTACTTTATACCATACTTTATTGTAATTATTATTTACTACTGGCAGTACCTACGTATGTATAAAAATCTACGTTTTAATTGTTATCCTAATTATTTCAGTAATTCCAGTACTTAACCATCTTACCTCATCAGTTCCATCTTTTCCGTTGTACCATCGGATCAAAGGAGGCGTGGCTCCGTTTGCCTGACACTTGATCAAGGAATCATTGTTGAACACTAAGTACTGCTCCTGAGCCGTGTCATAGAAGTACAATGGATCTGTTGATTTATTCAATAATATTTATACTTTAACTAAGAATAAATAAAGGTTACAATCAAATGAAACACTAGGCGGCTTCCTCAATCTGTGAGCATGGGGCTTCAAAAACAATTATGCTATTTCTTGATTGGTTGGTAGTACTGATAACGATAAAAGTAATATATTTAGTAAGTATGTTGTTTAGATTTTTCTGACAAAGGTCTGTACCCATTACAAAGACGTTTTGACGTTTAAAATGCTTAATTTAGGTTTAATTGAAATAAATGCTTTGAGTTCGACATTGAAAAGAAGACATGTATCATGATTGAAACCGATATTTTACTAAATGACTAGCTAGTTCCAAGCGGTTTTTAATGGTTGATATTGATGCGAATGTCTGTTTAGCTAGAACTAAGAACAAAAATAAAATGCTTAATAGTATCTTACCATATATATCTAGGTTATGAACACGGGTTTGTTGTTTTCCCTCGTAGGAAGATATACATTTGTATGCCCCCGATACAGTCTTGCTTGCACTGGGAATTTGTAGAAACAGACATCCACTCTGCTCTTCGGTGTACAAATTTGAATCTGTACCTGGTCTTGTGGAAACAATGTGGTTTTTAGGACTTTACAGCGGTGAAATTAGATAGTCTACTTTAATTTCAGGCATTTCGTAGCTACGATCCAAATGTTAGGATAATATAAATAGATTATTTTTTATAATAACGACTAAGTAGAATAGGCTGGTGCATTCATTGCTGTTTACTCTGTCCAAGTACCCATGGCAGAAGTTTTTATTTAACAGATTCCATGCGCTAGACGTTACTTAATAAATAACTATATTGAATTATATTATTTATGTAACAACTAAGATTTATAAGAGTCACATTGGGACTTGAAACTAGTAGATAGAGTTACTCTCATTTTAAGCGAGTAAACGGTTATTTTCAATAAAATTATGAATTCTTCGATGAAGTACATTCTTTTAACTTATTTGATAACTATCGAAGGTCTCATAAAGTATTAGACATAATAACATACCCCGAAATTACTCTGTTGTAAGGATCTAGCCATGTTAGTTCTTTCACCATTGACGAGTCATCGGAACAGCAACACTCCTCGTAAAACCAACTCCCCGTCGTAATGCTTCTATTGCTTACTGTACTCTCTATTAAGCATGCTGTACAATCTGTAACAATATCAAATAGCAATAAGTAAATATAGTTATTAGAATAATGAAAAAATGTGGAAATCTAATAAAAAACTGCGAATTAAAATTTTATCTATATTAAAAGGTAATAGCGCAATAATAGCAAATGTCCAGGAAATAACTAAGTTTATTACTTATAAGTTTTCATACTTATACTATATCTAGGTAATTACATAGGTAGATAATAATCTTCCGCAATGAGTTAACTTATTACATAAGAAGTTATATTTTCTATAATTTTAGTTGCAAGAGACCAGACAATCGAATGAAATAGCAAATTTATAGTGAGTAAAAAACTATCATAAGTTTCATAATTGCTTTCATAGTGGAAAAGTTTAGTTACGTACATTATCCAAGAAGTTTCTATTGGCCAAACCCACACCACTTTCGAACAATACTTGATGGAACAAATACAGAACAAATAATTTTCTGGAATATTTACCAATATTCTTATACTTGTTCTTTAAATAAAGCAATAACTGCATGCAGATACCTAATTATACTTATAACCGCAATTATAGTTATACCTCTATATTATTAGAACCGTACTTACATTCGGCGAGGTAGATTGGCCGAGTTTTCTCATGGCGTAGCTTATTTAACTTTGCCAAAAGTCAGTCGTCGGGAAAGATCGCAATCCCGCGTTTTCGACGCGTAGCGTAATATTAAACTTTTGTATAAGTTCATTTATCGGATCAGTCGAGTTTGTCGTAAGACGGGATTAGATCGTAGTTAAATATAATATCGACAAAAATCATACAAGTTTTTACAGATATTTGTAATGTGAAAAGTTTTATTGGTTCGAATGTACTAGGTGACGAAAGTTCAAAAAAATCTACAGTCGATAATTTTTTTGGGGAAAATTCAGGAGTTTTTTTTTGAGATATATCGTTTAAATCGTTTAGTTTTCGTTACAATAGTTCAGTAACCAGCTTACATATAACATTCAAATAAATACTAGTTTCTTTCCATTCCGTAACTGTCTTCTATTGTACGTCAGGGTCAGCATTGAGTCACATACTACTAAATTAAATTATTTTCGAAGAGCTACTATAAGTCCCAAACGACTCACTAGTATGACATAAAATCCTTAGTTCGAACCGTTGTTATTTTTGGCCATCGAACCAGCAACGACTGTCGTAAATTCTCGTATGGTAACAGAGACCAACGGCTTTACGTGTTCTCAGAGGCACAGGGTTGAAATACTAGAGCTAGTTTTCAGACAATGGTTATTTCCTTTTGTCTGAAAAACATGAACATTTTATGTCTAGCATAGTAGTATAAACTAGACTATACAAAAAGAGATATAAACAATATTGAGTAGAAGTTTTGGTTTTAGTCCATATAGGTAATGAGCAATGCACCTAAATTTTGCCAGACTAAGATCTTCGTGAGAATGCTCAAATACAAAAACCACAGAAATAATAGCTGAAACCATCCCAAATACGATAAGTCGAAATGTCTTAAAGATACTTTTCGCTACATCAAAGACACCTTAAGCTTCCCAGTAGTCATTATTTTCGTTGTTGGATAAAATTACGTGGAATCCCCACAGACGACTAATCAGATGAAATTGACGTAGTAGCCGGAAATTGTGACCAACCTGTGTCTTGATGTGATCAATAGCGAAGGCTTATGAGGGGGGCACGTTGGAAGAGCCAATTCAATGGCTCTAACGATGTTATTGGTACTGTCATTATAGCTATTCTGGTAATACTTATGTATTTACTTAGAATAAAACCTTAATTTGTTCTTTTTATTGTTTGAAAACAGGAGAAATTTGCTGTAGATGTCTTCTTTAATAATGAAAATTAGATGATCATTACAATAGAACATCGCCATCGTTCAAAAATAAACTTATAAATACGAAGAAAATGAGAAAAGTTGGTTTATGTTTTGTTCAAGAGTACCACGACTAAAATCTCGAATGCACGCGGTACTAAGATGATAAATATAGAAGTGTCAAGCCCAGATGGCGCCGATGTAAATCAATGCAATAGTTATTTGATAGATTGTCGATACAATACATATCTATACACGTAAAAGACGGTTATAGCAAACTACTGGACGGATTCCGGAAGACTGTATAGACAAAAACTAAATATGAAACAAAATAACACATTTAAAAGAAGCTAATAAGTCAATCGCTACTCAAGAAAAAATATACTTTTCTAGGTTTTACCCTAGTCTATCCTTTTTTCAAACACACGCACATACACACACGCATGTAAGGTACCTATTACCTATCCTTATTCCAAATGTAATGATGTCTTACTTCATACGTACATTTCAATGATACTATAATATAAAAAACACATGGTAACAAATTATTATATCTCGTTAAAAGCAATGAAAGTTAATTGCTCTCAACAGTAATGACCTACAAACGATGTAAACAAAAAACTATTTGATGCTCCGACACTTTACGAACGTATTTATAAACGGACATAGGTACAATTTAACTATATCTCGTCTTTATAGTAATTTTATTAACAAAATCACAAAATTTTGGCTGTAAATAGATTTATTCGCTAAATTAATTATGTTGTAATTACTTTTGGTAGACAATAGTATTGACTAGACGGAGAATAATTACAATTTCAATGAATAATAGATTTAAATTACGTTTCCAATTACTATAATTAACGTTAGGTAAATAATCGCGAGTACTAGTTATCCAAGGATAACTGTTTAACGTTGTTTTGAAATCGAATTGTGTATATTTTATAATAAGAAGTAGAATGTCCCAATTTTCATGTAAACAATGAATAATGATAAGACAACAAGTTTACGATATGTCTTATAATTCCAAACAAATCTGTACCAGACTAAGGGTACTTTTCCACCAGAGATGTGCTATGTAGCTATTCTACAAAGATGTAATGGTTAAACTTGTGAACCGTTTCCACCCATACTAAGCTATGTAACTGTGTGAGGAAGATGCGCAGCCATCCATAGCACAAAACTTTCCATATAAAAAACATAGCTTAGCTGAGTCCGTTTCCACCACTGCTAAGCTATGTGTACCAATGAATATGATTGGTGGAAGCCAAACGCATCCACAGCAACGTAGCATAGCACATCTCCGGTGGACAAGCACCCAAGGATTCGCAAACGAAAATCGTAAAACAATATTGATTACTAATAACGATTAAAAAAGACATTAAAACTTACACACTAAAATCATTACATTATTATTCGCGTGGATACTTATTACTCATCAAATTATATATGAAACATATGTACGAGTATAAGAACCTCAACATACAATATAGGAAAATTACAGATCTCTAAATTAAGGTTCGTTGCATCACTGCTAAAGTAAAGTAAAACTGTTTGTACGTCTTTTTAACACTGCATAGAGGTTAAATAACATGAAATGAAGTCTGTGTCACATCTTTCAAGGAATTCAAGGTCAGACCAATTGTAGGAAGAAACACCAATGTCAGGATAAGGAACAAAAGTTTGTTCCATATTTTTTTATTACTTCCCGTGTTTCAGCTATGACGTCACAAATACTATTTTCGTCGCGCAAAATGTGTTAACGAACCAATTAGCCAATTATGTTTGGTGGTGAAAATAAAATGGTTGTACCTACTTCAAAGTGATCTTTGAGTAAAATTTAAATGGCCATTATAACGACAGGATTTCCTTGATTGATATTATTTTTTAAATTATTCATTTTAAAAAAATATAACAATAAATTAATAGTCGTATAGAAGAATAACTATTAAATCTTTGGAACGAGAGAATCTGCAGCTAAAACTACACGACCGTAATTTCCTCAACAACCCATTAATAGAAACCTCTAACAAATAGCTACTGCTCTGCATCGACAGACCAAAACAAGATAAAAAATCGAACAAAAATAATGTAAATCCAAAGAAAACTTCCCTCCCCCTAAATTATCGGTTCGTTAGTGGAAAAGCATTGGAAACGAGGCAAGCCACTACGATTTAATGTTATTTCTCCCAAGTGTAGGAATTAGCACATGGAAAACATCGGGGGGCGAAGCCCTATCGTTATTTTTATGGGTAAAATGGAAAATACCTATAAAATGAGAGTAGGATTTAAATGTGGAGGGTTCGTGTCAATATCGGTTTGTTACATACTATATTTTTTTTATCGTTTGGAAAAGCCGGAACTAGACAAGTCGTCTTTTCGTAAAGGTATTTTGGTAACTGCGACAATAGTAAACATTTTACAGGTCCATAATTCAGAAAAGCTAAAATTTTCTTAACTGTTATGCTAAATACCTTATCCCTATAAACAAAAAGACCCTTTACCAAACAACTATTTAAACAACCCACTCATACCATCGCATAAGTAGGTACATCATGATAGTTAACAAACTATCGCCACCCAACTTTCATAAAATATTCCACCCAACAACGTGCCATCAAACTAATCGTTTCATAATTTGGTCGCAACACTATCGACACTCGCTACTCACTTGCCACAAGCTACTTGTCGCGAAGTATTATTAAAGTGACATAAACTATCGTCGCGCCGTCGTCGTCCAATTAAGCCCCATTATATCGCTGTTACGTACTCTAGTGTTGTTTATAAAACATATATTATTTGTTGTGTTATATGTATGTTGTACTGTTTTTCTGGGAGTTGTATTTTACCTGTTCTGTTAGTACCTTATTATAGTTGTAGTTGTATAATTAGGTATGAAATAGCCTATAAGTAATACATAGTAATAGACAAAACTCTAATCGTATAAGGATTTAGTTTCAGTTATCTATAGTCAATTTTGTAATTACGTAATTACCTTTCAACTTTTTATTTACCTTTGAAATATTTACATTCATTTACACCTACACCATTGACGCTAATTCTTCTCATCCGGAAGGGAATACAACATGACGATACATGATACAATGAATTAAAACCGACATCTGCTACATTCCATCCCATATACAGATGTATGAAAATAACTCAAACAAAATACACTAAATATTATATGACCATTTTGACATTGTGTGCAGATGCGTGTTAATCAGTGTCCATCTAAATAAAACAAGAATAGATTATACGTCACGGTTTAGTTCGTAAACATTGTGGACTTAATGCTAGGGTCACACTGGACTGAGGCGGATTATATTGTTGCCACCAAGAAACTTGAGGCTTAACAAGAGCAATGAAATTTGTAAATAGTAGCTCTACACATACTAATAGCAATGGAAAATTTGATTGTAATAGTTATAACTAAAAAATAATAAGGAAGTTACAATGACTAACGTAAAATATTTGAGTCACCACCGAAAGCTGAGGTCTCCTATTACAGTTTTATCGGTAACTCTATGTAGTCACCAGAAATACGTACAAATCTTGATACACGTGCTTATGTTATTTGATACACCTTTGCTACGCTCTAACGCACTTTCTTGCTTTGAAGGATGCGTCTACTTAATTTTATTGTGTGCTTATTATATTTGGAAAATTAGTCGTGTGATATTGTCAGAATAGAAATATACCTTGTCATCACATCACTCTTAATCTTCACACGGGCGTCATCCGACTACAAATTGGACAGGGCCAGTACCCTTAGTACAAGTTTGCTTTGCGTTGAACGAAAACGAAACGAAAGCGTATTCGGCGCTCTGATTGGTTGGTTTTTCGCACTGGCCAATCAAAGTTCCGAACGCTCTCTGGTTTTGACTACTTTAAACAGATAGCAGCCTACCTTGGTAACCGAGAATATGGTAAAGTTTACCATAGGGCTTACGCTGAAAAGAGTGGAGGAAGTTAGGCCTCTACAAGACTAGGTCCATAGTCTAGTCGAGGACTCTTACGGGTTGTTAAAGATAATAATGAACTGGACACTTAGGCCAAAACAAGACATAGGTAGTTCCATAGTGAAAACAAACCTCAAGTACAGTTCTTACGATATCATCCAGTGTGTAACAAGCCCTTAATCGGAAGATGAAACAACTAATAATTGGTTAGGCCAAACTCGTTCTAGTTTCCAGTTGGATATTGGAAGTTCTAGTAGTTATGTACAGTGTAGATATTAATACACCGCTCTCTTGCTTCGCCAGTTTGAGGGTTAAGTAATTACTAGAAGGATGATATCGTTGCCAGCATAAACCTAATTATCTATCTATAGGTGTTAGGTGTCTCATGTAAAATAATACATAATGTTAACATGTCTTAATTAATTAATGCGGTAATTATGTACTGATCTTAATCAAACATATTGATTTTAGTTAGTAGTTTAGGTGGTAGTAATTTGTTAATGCATATAGCCTTATTATTTAAGTATGTTTTGTTTGCCAAGGCCTTGGATTTTGATAATTCATAATTATACACAATACGTCAATCATAAGTATAGGTACGTCCTATATTTCAACATTATAATTGTCATGTTACCTTTTGTGTATGAGAAGTGTATACTTATAGTTTGTATAAGAACCATATAATAACCCAATTTTCGCTAGTAATTATATATATATTTTTTAGGGGAGAAATTAATCATCCAAGATTTCTTCTGCCTTGGGCGAGGCGAGTGGGAGTGTCAGTCTCTTACTGACTAAAAACCACCCCGTTCCTACTCCTGGTTTTCGAGCCGGAGCCCCGGTAACCCGCTAGGCAGTTCGCAGCTCCGGAAACAATATACCTACATAATGTATTCTGAATTTCCGTTTTAAATATGTATTTGAAATACATACCGTACCTATTGAATAAAAATGTTTAAAATGTAGATTTAAAGGTTTAAATTATGGTAACTGCGATACAAACCACAAAACAAATGAAGCTGTCAAAAAGAAATAAAAATAAATTAAGATCCCTTACAAGATTATTGCATGAACGATATTATTAATAGGGTTACATCCGAAGTATGTTACAAGTGAACACTTGATTGGTCCCATTTGTCCGTACGCCGGCCACAGTTATGCAAGTCATCAATCTAAGTAGAGAATAAGGGACAATTTAATTTGTTTGAAGACTTTGAAGTACTCGACCAATAAATGGTCGTAGAATGTAATACAACATAATATTGTGGTTGTATTCCCGTGTGTATGTGTGTGTGTGTGTAATGAGGAGGTTTCTAGTTTTGTTGTGTCAACAATCATTAACATTACAGATGTTTGGTTAGTAAAATCAATAATTAAATAGTTTTGATACAAACGTCTAATCAAAAAGTTATTTAAAATATGTGCTGGTTTATCTGAACAATTGGGAAATGGTTGCAGAAAAAGCTTATTTAAACTCGGGTCTTCGAAGTTGGTGAAAATTTTAATAATACTTTTCCTAGTTCTATGTACAAATTCCGACGTCCATATAATTTATTTTATAACGTATTTTACATATAGACTAAATAACCTACCCCTGCAATAAACAGGGTAACATAGATTTTGGAAATCATTACCTCAATAGTAAGAAAATCACAATAAATGAATAAATTATCGATTGGTCTAAATTAAAAGTAGGTAAATATTGCTGGCTGGAATTTAGGTTGTTTAGTCAGTCCTAGAACAGAAAATACTTAGAAAATTAGAGCCATAACGTCTTTCCAACTACTAGTGTGAAGTTATTTTGTCGGTCATAAAAACTCGGTCGTCTGGCCAAAACCATACGTTGTACCTTCCACTCATATTTATGAATATTATTTCCCTAAGCAATATCTCCTATTTACCTTTGTCAAAACCTTGACATGGGATATGAATTGGACTACTTGCAAAAATGTGAGTATTTCTCGTAACTTCCAAAATTGTGAATGGATATATGATGGGAAAATACATTTTGGCAATTTCTGTGTAATAAAATCTAGTAATGTTCAAATGTTTTATATGTTTTTCAAGCCAATATTTTATGTTCTACGTATATTCTTTTTTTGAGAAATCCGATAAGTAAATTGTCATATTTTACCTGCATTGTATAATTATTCTCTCTCATCTCATGAATATGAAGTAAGCAAAATAATTGCGTATGTGTCAGTGCTATACATTTTTGAGCCTCATTTGGACTCTTTGTGAGATTTAAATACAAAGAACGCCAATTATTTCGTTCGAATTTCACCTTTCGTTACGATACATTTCCAAGAACGCCGATCTCTTTGTTTGTATACCTATTTTAAATCTTCTGTTGAAAATACTAAAATAGTAATGACTGTTAAAAGAATAATGGGTCATGGACCATAAATTTCTTATAAATAGTTCTCGTCATCTGGTATTAATTAGGGCGCCATTGTATCGCACGTTTGACGTAACCGAAATTATATTTGAGCTGTGGATTACCAAGGTGATTTTAAGGTTAGTAGGTACTTAAGCTCTTAATGGGTCTAGGTACTTAGTAGGTCCCAACATTTAAACACGTGTTTTCTCTACGGTCTTTCAGTTTTATAGTAGTACGAATATAATGGACATTTTTAGTTAGAAGAGTTTATGCTATCCGTGGTTTAATTATTATTGGAGTTAATAATATTTGTATATTTGCCTACATAATAATATTTTTTTAAATAATAAATAAATAAACACTAGAATATTCTCCACTTTGGTGAAAAGTAATCCGCCCCGAAGGCTACCCATTGACCAAAAGTTCTTGATCTATTCGTGAACAAAAATTTAAATCTATTAAACTATGATATATGATCACAATATATGATAAAAATGTTTAACAGTACACAAAATTGAACTTCATTTTCTGGGTTCGTCTTGAATTGATACAGCTAAGAACACCCAATCACCATACCTACATGCTTATCAAGGACTATACATTTTCCAGGAGAGACAAACACATAGGGGGAAGCTCAGTGCTGTCACGGTCTAATTCGAAAAAAACATCGTGTGAAGTTACCACCCATAGGTAGAAAATAATGCATATAAAATGAAATGCTGTCTTCCCTACATGCGATATTAAAATCGTATATTCAAAGTTATGTTACACTCACTTTTCACCGGTTATGTTATGAGTTTAATGTAATAGAGGGTTGAGCCTGTCGCTGTGAACCAACAACAAATTGTAGATTACAAGTTAATAGTCAAAATGTCTAGATTACCAAACAAATATTAAAATTTATAGAATTTAAAAACCTAATATAAATTAAGTGCTTGAATTACCAAACTATTTTTTTAAAGTAAAGTATGTTAAGTGTGTAAAATTCAAAATAAATCTTTATATATAAAAATCTTCCGTTACTGTGTAACTGACTGACTGACTGACAATGTACAGCCAAAACTACTGAACCTAAGAAGCTAAGAATTTGCCATGTATGTTCCTTAAGGAGTATAGGGGAGCACTAAGAGAGAATTTCCCACAGTAACAAGATAAACTGGAATCGCCTATTTATGCGTTCGAAGTCACTGGCAAAACTTAGTACAAAACAAAGCACGATTTACTATTAAGAATTACAAACGACAACATGATAATGTTTAACACCAGTTTTTTATGCCAGTATTATGAGTTTAACATACATAAATACATAACCGAAGACGAATTGCTATATAATAAGCCACAATATTTACTGCTGAAGTTTTGCTACAAGTCGAAAATTCCCAGTATGACTTTCCCCAACCCAACGCGGCAGTCACGCCCAAAATATTCCTTATTTAATATACTTAAAACAAGGTCAATATTTCCGAGTTGTCTTATGTCAGTCAAGAGCAGACATCGTTATTATCCAATTGAATACATTTAGTGAACAGTATTAGTCTTGTAGCTTAATAAGGGTAAATCAGGAGTAAGTGTTTGAATCTCGGACCTTTTACTTTTATCGTAAAATTCAAATAAAGGAAGATACATTGACCTAATAACGAGCGAGGATACTGGAATTGTCTAGGTAGGATTATGTACTTAGCCAGACTTTATTTTCCTATTGTTTGTTTATGTTTTCACCCATTTTGCTCAACTCCTTTTGATCGTAGCGTGATGTTTTATAGCCTTCCTCGATAAATGGACTCTACACATTTTTCTTAATTTGGGCCAGTTTTTCCTTAGAATAACGCGTTCAAACAAACAATCAAACTCAGCTTTATATAATAAAGTATAAGATATAAGATAGTGGTATAATAATGTTTTAAGTGTTATTTTTAGACAAATGTAGGCAACTGTTTATTTATTTGAACTGAACTGAGATTTTAGTAGATGAATATTTACGAGTATTACGATCAAGCAAATAGTGAAGTGTAGTTAGATCATAAGGCTTGGAATAAGACGTCACGAGATAATAATGCCCTACATTAATCTAGCTTAAAATTCCTGCGTAATATTTCAGCGTGAAAATTGCTGTTATTTATGTCCTCAGTAACTTATTTAACGATCACAATAGAGTTGTAAATTATTGTGTAAAACATTTTTTATATAAAACACATTGCATCACTATAACACTCTATATAAAATTTAAAAACATAATTATTGTATATATGTAAATGGGTATATTTTTACAATAGGGAAACAATTCTTTGCCATACAGTGCTCCATAGTTAATCCTTCGTTTAATTTGCGGTTTTTGACATAAGACGCTATAAACCAACTATTCCTGAACATACCACAGGCTATTAAATGGTAAGGCACAGTAAAATTCTTCAATTCCGAGGCTCGAACACGCGTCCCATTTAGCAGCACCATGACACAAATAATGGGACTCATAATTTCAGGAATTGATAACGTCACGTCTGCTTAACGAGCTCAACTAGTCGGTGACCGAACGAACGCATCAAATTGTCGCTGATGCACGCTCCTAACGTTACGCTTTTAAATATTTTGTTACGGTAACTAACACTTGTGGAGTGTTTGTTGTTATTATATTTCTGTTTGTATGTAAATATTAAAAAAAACAAAACTGAAAACATATACTGTGTTTTATCATCCGTCAAATTGTTTCTGAGAGTTAGGTATCATTTAAACATTCCATTTTTAAATAAAAGTAATAAAAATACAAGAAAAAATAACCGACTTCACTAAAGCAAAGAACACTGAAATGGTCAAAATTACCTTTATTTCGGAGGTCAGTGTTAAATAAGAAATAAACAATAATGAGTAGCACTACATTTCGAAATTAAAGTCATTTTGATCCTTTTAATGTTTTTTAACCGCCTTTCTTCAGTAAAGTCGGTTATTATTTTCTTGTTGGTTATTAGTTTTTAATTTCAAATATGGAATGTTTGAATGATTCCTAACTCTCAAAACTTTAAAAAAAAAGCTGGCTGTATAATAAACAACTCTAAATCTATTAAAGTAAACTAAACATAAATATATTTAATCGTTTCATAATAATCTACGTCTAGTAGCTATATGATTCACTTTACAAGTAAAAAGAAAGTGACACAACTTATTTACTCAGTAAGTACAAGTAATATTGCTACCCTATTTCGCTACTCCCGCCCAGAGTAAGAGAGCAAAATGTAAAGTACATTACACAAGGTACCGTAAATAAAGTTTATCTCGGAGAAACGGTTAACTTTAGCGTTAAGTGGTTTTTTTGCTTCTGAGGTGGTAAACAGGCTTTTATTTTTATTTATTTATATACACTTCTGTATATAACATACGATAATGGGCTTAATGTTGAGTGGCATTCTCTAACATTAACCCTTTTGCTCGACTCGAGATCGCACCGGTTGACATTGTACACTTTGTACAGTTATTAAAACTGAATCTTTACAATCAAAGTTTTTCTTGTAATTAAACTATGCAATCCTCAAAGGAATTCAGTTCGTTCAGCTATTGCAATTGTTTCAAAGCATCACAGCGTATCCAATTTCGAAAAAACTGATCGAAACACAGAAAAATCTAAAGCCCAGTGCGGGCTAAAGGTATTTGAAGTATGTTTGTTCCATTTTCTAGCTGTCGGCACATCAAGCGAGACTGGCCGAACCAAATGTACCATAGTGCAGTGTAGTTTTAAAAATCGAAGAGACGGATTGCGTTATACCAAATGTACTGCTCTTCTACACAAAAATGTTCAGAATTATTCACAAATATGTACATTTTCAAATGTTCTTTACATTTCATCTCCCTTTAGATATATGCGGAAGATATCCTCGAATTAATTCTAGCAATACTATTCAAAGCTCGTATCAAAATCTTACCTACCACTTTGATCAACAAAACCAAATACATATTAGCTAAAGGGAAGGGTTGTTATGAAGAAAATAAGACTAAGTAACTTGAGATAAGGACAAAAAGGAAGCAGAAGGTCACTTCTAGAATCACGATAGGTAATACTAATATGATATGGTTGATATTATCATGTGTATGAATATTGTAGGAATATTTTTATGTTTTATTCATATATGTGTATACATAGTAACGATAACTACTGAATAGTAATAACAACATTATCGATTAAACATTAACGTGTTTATTCTGTTTCGATGCGGATTGAGTTTCAAACACCAAGGCGTTGAAGTTTGACGTGAGATTTATACACTCGTATAAACATTAAGAAAATTTGTTTACGGATAGAAATAAATATCTAATACTGGTTAAAAGATTAGGTCGCGACATAGGATGTGTGCTAACATCTGGGTGTAATGATCAAAGGAGACTTGCGTATTTTTCCTACACCTGTGCGTGAATTGAAATAATCCTCGCAATCTTAGTACTTTTTCTAACACATACAATTTGTAAGATGTTTTATGAGGTCATTGTACTGAAATGCGAGAGTGCGAATAAATAGCTGCTTCTTACATTTTGTTGAGTTATTTTTCTATGAAGAAGCCGTTTTATTTTTGGGTGCCGTAGTAATAAAACTAAACTTATACTCAACCTTGACTTTCCAAAGCATTTATAGCACACAATTTATGTAAACATCATCTTACTATAAACTATAAATATGAAGCTATAGTGTTAGATTAAACGGTTTAGTTAAGAATAAATAACGATATAATCTCATGTTATTTCTTAGAAAAGTCTTTGAATTATTTCCGCTAAAAGAAAGATATATTACTAACAAGCCTTTGAAGACTAATGCATATGTGTACTGAGAGCCATTACCTACATCTACTTATTTAAAATTGAAACATTTAGGTTATTGGGTTATATCAAAAATATTTTATTTTTCTTTGACACACAACGCACGGAGAAGTGTTCAAAACGGTTTCCAGTTTGATAGACAGTATGAAAATTGAGTTTCACAAACTTTATAATACTGAACAGTGGCACATGCATACTTTGACAGCTCTATTTTCAGTTTGCCCTCGACTTTATTATTGAATTTGCTGTTGCATTTAAGACATCAAAACTGTTAACAAAAAATGTGTGCAAAAAGCCGGATTCAGCTGAATAATTTCGTATGATTTGTAAATAATAGACGTATATAATAGATTGTAGCTAATATATTTAATGCGCTATTATAAAACCAAAATCTCTACCGCTAAAGTCAAAATAAATAAATTAAAACTATTTCTTAGTAACGATTTTATTCCGAATAAAAAGCTAAGGACTGGAAGAAGTAATCATTAACCACTCTGATCGCGGCGGTAAGTATTGAAACGTGAAATTATTTAACGTAATCTTAATCTTAAATCAAAATGAAAACATATATTCAATCTTCTCATACTCAAACATTGAACAATAAAAAAAGCATACACTGAACACTTCACAACAAAAATTTAAATCTTGTAAAAACCCATCAGACGACTGTAACGAGACCAATAGACATGTGACGTAAATGTCTCACACATTCTGCGAAAGTCCTTGCAATCAATCATTGTAAACTTACATGGCACTCAAAGTGTTGCTAAGATCATTGTCTATTGATACAATGATTGACCTGCAAGTCTTTTATTGGGACCTACTTGTGCAAAATTACTTTGGCCTTGTAGTTGCAAGCTTTGCAATACTAGACATTATTATTGCAAATTATGGACAATAAACACTGCATACATAATAATTTATATGTTAGTCTTAATATGTGTTTGCGTGCGTGGGTTAATAATGAATGTTCTTTCATTCATGTATAATATACGAGTACCTATGTATTTCTTTCTATGAACAAATGAATTATTTGTTCTGTATCTTAGTCCTAACTTATGTCTTACATTTTTTTCTAGCATCATCTCTGGAAGTACCCTACAAAATCTTGCTTTGGTCTAAACCAATTGTTAAATGTATATTAAATGTATATCATTAGACAATATTATACTTTTATCTATATAGTATATATACGCTAGGTATATAATAAATGTAAATGTATATTATTAGACTATACTATACATTTATTTAAAAAATACGCGTTATAAACTAATTAAAACTTTTTATTTATTTATCTTTTAATTAAAATCCTTTGAGAAAATCCACAAAAATCTAAATTAATTTCGTTTTACCAGATCCTGGGTGTGATCAAACAGAAACCTTTGCGTAAATGTTTACAAACCGATTCCGACAGTTTACTACGTAGCCTTATTTTTAGATAGGGATATTAAGAAATAATAATTATAATATTAGTATATGATTTAGTATAAAATATATTTCTTTTTATTTATGCTTTTTAATTCAAACAATGTCTACGGTTTTGATTAAAATATTTTACATATACCTAAGTTAATCAATCAATTACTTAACGTAATTTTGCTTTCAATTATATGTTGAAAATTAAATGCATTTTTATCACCTAATTAATTATAGTACTTCATTAATAAATGTCATAATAAATATATTTCCAGTTAGTATGAGCTGGTTATCAACAAGCTTATTAATATTAAAATTGTTTGCATGAAGATAAATTCATATTTTAATGTCAATCAGTTGTATGTTGACATGTTGTAAGCACGTTAGGTAAATATAAACTTCTATCATTTACCTATTTACTATTTACCTACATCAAAACAGGTTTAACTCGCCAATATTGCACTAACCAATTTACGTAACTGATTATACATATAGAAAACTTGCTTGGAAATAAAAAATATATTGCGTAAAAACGTAATAGTTATATGTAAAAGAAAATAAAATAATGTTCAACTCACCATTTGTAAATAATATCACGAAAACCGAATATAAAACAAAACGCTCCATCATAAAATAAACCATTTACGAAACAAAACACAAACGATACAGATAAAAAAGTTCAAGGCTGTCACATTCTATTTTCGCGCCTTTTTTATTCAAATGCGTTCGAAAAAAAAGTAGTTGCGTTCCAAATCAGGCAATTGTTTATGGCTCGTGCAGATGCGGGCAAGGCTTGACACGACTGACGTTTGTGCCTCTTTTACTGACACTGTGAGCTCGGAAATGGGACGTAATATTGAAGTATAAACATCACGCTTATTTTTAGAGCATTTGGACTGCTGGAATGTCATTCTGTGTGGTGTGTACTACTACTTACCAGAAGATCTTTAAACGGTTAAATTAAATACTTACGTAACTTTTTAACAAGAGGTTTACCATCATATTTTTAGCTTGTATTTTTTAAAGAAAAACAAGGGGTTGCATTCTATTCTATTGTTATCGGTTTAATCGTTTTTCTCTCGTAAATGGGATGATATTTCAATTTTTATTCTTGTGGTGAAATTGCCCATTCGAAATGTAAGGGGTTCTCGTTGTGTACGAAAATTAACAAGCTGTGTGCTTCCCCACTTAAATAAATGGTTCGTTTTCTGAAAAGAACAGCATTAAGATGGCGTATAATGGTTTCTGGAAACTTAAAGGGTTGCACAAAAGTAGCAACGTTGCTTAATCATGTTTGAAATGCGTCCTAATGGATTAATCGCGCAAAGTAACCAAAACAATAGCACCCCTTCCTCTAGACGTTACTTAAAAATAAAATTATGATAGCTTGTTGAAAAGCTTGTACTTCAATACGTTTTTTGTTTGAAAACAAGGCTTTTAACAAAAGTTACGCTTCATCTAAGAACATTCTCCATTACGCGCTCCAATGAGTACTTATAATAATTCATTATTCGTATTTCGTTCATACGAAATATTTATTTTAATTGGCAATCATTTTAATTACTGCTATCTTCTTGGTACTTACGCTCAGATGTTTTCGTAAAACTGTGAGTAAACTGTAGTCAGGCTTTATCTATAACTGTTTTTATTTTGTGTTTTTATTTCTTTTTTTTTTCGAATAGTCAAACCGTTTTCCGAATGTTGTCAGCTTTGAATGTTTGTTTGAACAATTTGCCTAATTGGCCTTCTACAAAAACAATCATCTTAAACCTGAGGCAAACTGACAATAGCATTCCGAGAAGGGGAACACCGATTATTCCGGGACTCATTTTCCAAACCTCTCTGGAATGTTTTCCTTGTTAGAAGGCCATTTTGGTCACCTTTCCCCTAATTGTAGGCAGGCGCCTTAAGCAATGACCAAACAATTTCCATGAGATCTTTTGTTACAATTGTGTTACATGTTTGTGTCTAAAGACGGTTTCAGATGGAGCATTTCTATATATTTAATTCCAGTTAATTTAATAATTAAATACCTATGGTTCCTGGAAAATCGAATGTAAGCAATTAATATGATTCGATTCAATGTATTTTTATTTCTAGGAAAATATTTAAAGGCTTTCTGATAATGCCAGCCAGAAGCGAAATGTTCTACACAACTTGACAGTTCTATATTGGAAAAAAGAATCACATGACATTTTTAGTCTGCGTTTATTTTACTGAGTCATTCATTCAATTTTGTACTTTGTTATATTAAACTTTGAAAGAATGATGTCGTACTCGCAATAAAATGATTAATTCGTTGAAGAATGTACACAATTAATTAAGAGTTCTTCTTGACCAAGGTCATTGCTTGATTTTCGAATGTACTTATGGGACATATCCCTTACAATATTATCATGTCCAAACTGATATAATACGATAGATAAATTAATTTTATTTTGGTTTTAAATTTTATCAATTTCGTTTTCTTTCTTTCCGGGTTGGTCAAACGTTTTTTAATCAAACCAGATTTATAAAAGCCATTTTAGCAATAATATTCACATAGATCAACGAACGTACAACAGTTCTGTGGGTAACAAAACAAAGTAAGCTATGCATATTTATCTACAAATCTTTTAAAATTTTGCATCCCATGTGAACACACTCTAAGAACACCTTTATCTCCTGATTGTATGATAATATCTTTGTATATTGTGGTACATATCTAGATTTTCCACCCGTATGAGGAAATGTATATTTTCTGTGTACATAATACTGCGACTTTGCTCGCTTTTAAGTTACATTTTTAGACGTTACTTATGTACATTGTGCATCTGCGTCATTTTAGTTGTAATAATAATTCTGGCTTCGTATGTATTGATCTTCCTGCTTCTTTATACTTATGTGTTTTAATATTTTTTTATTCATACTTCATTTGCTCAACGTCTTATTATCTTTTGCTGTTAATAAACTTCTGACATTAAGACTTTAACTGCCAATAAAAAACTGTTAAAGACAAATCCTCCGCTAACGTCGGTCACCGGTGATCACCACGGCGTTTAATATTTTAATGGCCTTCAATGTACAAACACATGCATTACAATATTATTTGATTATTTGATTAATTGTGGTAAATTATTTGATTAATTTACCACAATCGTGTAGGCATGTTTATATTAAAACTGAATAAACAAAACAATGATGCACAATCTCAAACAATTTGTTTCCCCGACACAACTAAGAAGTAATCCACTTTAGTTCAACTCCTTGATTAAATTTTAAATCGTCTAGCTGAACTAATATCTATAGTTGACATCTGCGCGGAGTTGGGACCTGGTACGAATGTCAGAAGCCATCACGTTAGTCTGATGCCCGTAACTTTATTACGGGAAACTTTGTGTAACAGCCACCGAGAGGGTATTATTGCTGCGTTATGTCTGAAACAGATTGAGATGTTTTGTTACGCTTACGAGCTCCTTTTATAAAGCTTAAGTTTATGATCTTTAGAATGATGTTCTTTTCGCTGTTGAACATTTTCTTAAAAGGTAAAATACTTACACTAAAATGTTTCGCAGATTGATTAAATAGATGTCTGTAATTACCTTTATTATTTTTCGTTTAATTAAGAAATAATTGTGTGCGATTCCGTTCGATAAACAACTATACCTACCTATATAACATTTTTGTATGGGATAAGCTGAGAGATACCTGATGGTAAGCAATTGCCGCCGCCCATGGACACCAGCGTTGGTTCACGTCAGTTTTCTGTGAGGCCGTGGTATCTTTCCGGTCAAGTCCACCCATTCGTGCCGAAGCATGGCTCTCCCACACTTAAAATTATTTTATTTGTCGCAAAATTATTTGCTGTAGGTACTTTCGTTTTCCTAAAAAATAATCTAATTAGGTATGTAGGTCCTTAAAAATCGCATCCACTTTATAGTCATATGAGATCCTTTCATAAAAAAGATTTATTCATGAGCCCAAGAAATGAAAATTCATCAGTTCTGTGCTAAAGTTCACTACTATCCCTGTGACCATAATAAGAAAAGTCAAGTTTCGAAGAGATCCTACTTTAGGCGTTAGGTATTCTCACTTAAAGTTTTAAATTGAATTACTTACGTAGGATTGTAGGGAACTCTGTACCTTCACCGAAAATGGCTTGAAACTTTAGTTGCCTTTCTAGTGTGGAGATTACGACGGAATAAGGACTTGTACAGACATAAAATAAACATACACACTTTTTTAAGGTAAACGAGGTACGATATAAGGTAGATACGATACGAGGTAAGGTAGAGTAGGTAAACGAAGCGGATCACGTGATGGTAAGCAATTGCTGTCGCCTATGGACACTCCAAACACTAGGGGCGTTACAAGTGCGTTGCTGACCTTTTGGGAGTTAGGAATTTAAGGGTTGTTGGTGAATCGAGGATCGCCGCCCATGGACAAAGCGTTTTAAGTGTCTATGGGCGGCAGCGATTGCTTACTATCAGGTGATCGTTTATCGGCTGTGTGTTCCATAAAAAAACACAAGACAAATAGAAAAACATTCTTAAACTAAGTGAAAAATGATGTTTTCGCAACTGAAAGTTAATAAAATCCAGAACATCGATCTACAGGCTTACGCGTATGTTCTCATAGTGTAGCAGTAATGTAAAGCATATATCAAAAGTCCCATAAAGTCGAGTTGCACCTTTAGTAGCCATAAATAGTTCAGGCTTGCAATTTCCTCTTTCTTAACTCTCTTGGAAGTGCTGGCACAAGAAATTGTGTTATGCAGCTTGTTGGCACCACAATGCGTTGCTCATTCCTGTTTTGACTCTTTCCTTCTGCAAGTTAGTTAACATTACTTCTAGTTTTGTTCGTTACATTGTATGAATGGAAATGGATGGCCGAATGTTTCTTTTATTTGTGGTTTCTCTTTTGTGTGTTTGTTGGTGTTGTTGTTTGTATTGAATACATAGATATCCTCACGCCTGTCTCCCATAGGGGTAGGTTGAGACCATGAAACGCCAATCTTACATACCTTTTTGTATTAAATCTCTTATCTTATCTTTGAATATCTCTTTAGACAAAACAAGACATCAATTAATTCAAACTCTGGAGTCTTTCCAAAGGATTAGACGAAAATATTAGACTCACCTTTATCCAGTAATGAAACTACATTACTTAGCCATAACAACTAACGACTAACTGACATGTAAATATGTATGTGAACGAATATAACAGAAAATAAAAAAATCTATGCACATTAACAAAATGAAAAATGAATTACCATACCATCGCTTATAAAAGAAATTCAACGAAGTTTAATACATATTCCATTTCCTGATAAAAATACGATTTGGATACGAATTCCGCTGCGGGCTATGCAAGGAATGGCAAGGTGGGTAATATTCGAGAAAATATTTATAACACATTCAGTTTGGATTGTAAAATCCGTATAAAAATATTTCCATAAACTGAACTGTACTTACGGGGAAATGTTATTTATGTTTATACTACATATTTTTGTGTTATTTTGAAAAATTTTTAAATATAGTTATTTTTCTGTTGTTACTAATAATGGATATTCTTCGATTGTTAAAATTTTCAACCTTTTAATAGTCATTCTGGCTTGCAATCACCCTTACAACAACGTTACTAATTCTTTTGTAGTAGGATACGTCATACATTTAAGTAAATCTAATAACGTATTGGGAATTACGTCTTTAAAACGAAATACGTAGGTAAGCCAGAAATTAGACTACAAATTCAATTTTTGTCTATAATAATAAAACCGCACTACCCACAACACTGTTCCCTAATTAGCAAAAGATATTTGTGGTCAAAATTCAAAGCTTAAATCTATTCTAGGCATCTATATTTGTAATTTTGTATTATCGAGCCAATGACTGCACCGGCTACTACGCTTTTGGTTTGCGGTCAAAGTACCTACCATTCAGTACTTACTCAATAAATAAATAATACATTTTAGTATATTACAATGAAATAAATAAAATTAAAATAAAATAAAAGGTATAAAAATATACCTACATTTGACAAATGGACACCTTTTTTGATTGGTTTGTTTATTCGAGCCGGCCAATCAGAGCGTCAAACGCATTGTCATTTCGATTACGTAAAGCAAACTTGTACTAAGAGTACTGAAGTGCATTTTCGGTCAAATTAATAAAAAAAAAAATAGTTTTATTTTCGGCATACTCTTTCAGGGAATTAACTGTCGTTATTAATAATGTTTCCAAATATCTTCAAAAGTTTTGATAGGCAACAGTAGGTTAAGATTTTTCTAAAAAGCCGTCATTGTTTGCTCACTCTAACAAAGACCATGATTGATTGATATGAGTGGAAAAATAAGCAGAAATGAGTGGTTTTCCCTACCTATGGACCAAGTTGTAACATAAAATAGCTTTTAAATTAAAAGCCGACGGCCCTCAGGGCTCTAACCTAGTGGTGTCCCATGGGCCTGTCATTGTATTTGATTTATTGATTTCGAATTTGGGAACGTTTTTGACCTATATGTTTTGTAATGTGAGTGGAATAATGGATGAAGTTGATTTTTCTGTTGTTTCGGAATGAATTTTTCGGACCCCAGAGGGATAAATTTTATTACGATAAATTAATTGTAAAAGTAACAAAGAGTCTGAATTTATTTTCAGCATTCCTACCTAGACTTATATCTGTTTTGATCTACATTATTTACAAAAAAATTATTACATAACATTGAAATGTGATTGCCTCGTTTGTCGAGTGCCGCCGCAAGTGCGACTGCCGGACAAAAGGTCTCGGGTTCGATTCCCGGGTCGGGCAAAGTTTTACTGGGCTTTTTTCGGTTTTTCGAAAATTTCTCAGTAGTAGCACGGAGTCTGGAATTGTGTCCAGTATATGGCAATAGACTCACCTCCTATTACATGGGATGCATAACACAAATGAAGAAAAGTTGATGTACATTGTATAGCGGCATTATGTGCCGTAATGCACCTCTTACCCTTCGGGGATAAAAAGCGTGACGTTGTAATTGAAATATGAATCAAACAATTTGCCCAACTCCTTAAGACAAACAAGTGATGATATCGAGACTTTTATTTAAAAAAAAAAAATACTTCTTTTCCGTCCAAATGTCGGTCAAGAACGGTCGTTGGCGTGACAATCAAGTAATAATGAGTGACAAATTGCACGGAATTGTCCCCGTGACAAGATAACAGTTTTATTCTGTTATTAAATAATCATTATAGGTACCACTGAGTCCCAGCTGTTGCATTGTTGTACGTAGATAACTTTGTATTTTAGACAATCAAATTGTTTAATCTTATAGATTAAAAGTCATTTAATAAGACAGTGAAGGATTTGGTAGCTTATTTCTTAATACATTGTGATTTTGCCAAAAAACATGATTAAATGATGGATAAATATATTTTAAAGAACTTGTCAACGTTTTTTAAACAGTTTAAATGAGTCCGTTTCATTACGTCACTATTATAAGCAGTTTTATTGGAATGTAAAACATACTTTTTAATATAGAAATATTTTATCTGGTGTTCTTATTTTACTTATAACACGCTATATAGAAAACTACGCAGAACACATGGTATTAAGTGTAAACCCACTCAAAAAACAATTTATTATTCACATACTACAGAAAACAATTGAACGCATAATAACCCCATAAATTCAGTATTAAATACATATTTAATCCCTCAAAAGGGCAATTGGAGCTACTTACAATTTATTCGGAGTTATTATTTGCGTTGAACATACCGCCGTGTTCAAATATTGGTGCATCTCCCGAGGGGAGACGCGGCACAGATGGTCCACTAATATTACCACCTTCACGCGGGGAAGTTTAGGAGTAAATCGGTAATCAATAACTTTGCTATGGATATTATGTTTAAGTGAATATTGTAGATAGTGAAATGTTTTTGTATGAATTAATTGTTAATTAGAATTTAGTGGGTACTAAGGACTTTAGTCCTGTATCTCTGAAAGACTCAAACAATCTTTATAATAGTTTTCAAAGACTTCTGTGAACATAATAACCAACCAAAACTACGAAAAGCTATGTATGCATGTAGCAATCTCTCCTTACAAACATCGCATTCAAATTCAAAAACTTGTCTGTACCAATTTAATTAATTACCATCTAGCAACTTCCATTAGCTGTAGAAATCTATATAGATTAGATGCACTGGCTGTGTCAGCTCCAAAATTCATTTCATCACTCATTCGAAGCGTGTGCACAAATCACTGACGAAGTTAGCACCACAGCTGCGTCGAACATAGCGATATCCATTTCACTACAAGCTGTTTGCTCATATAAAGCTGCAGAACTTTACTTTTTCGCTTTCCCGAATGTTTACGAACATTCCCGAAGTTACACGAAGCTTCAGTTTAAATATTACGGCGATAGTTTGTAAGGAGCTCAGAACAAACCGGTTTAATATCAGCCAAGGTGTTTGATGTCCGCGTCAAAAGTTTACAGTTTCACGTTTAACTTGGACGCTATTTGAATACGAGCTGTTCTATGGTTTTATGTATTTATCGAGGTTCGTGGAGGAGGTGGGAATGTGGCTTTAGTTTTCCTTGTAATACTTTTATGTTTCAGCTGACCGATTGCAGTACTGTAGGAGACTCATGCTGTACATTAGTAAAATAAGCTACGAAGCAGTGAAGGAATTTTGAAACTACGTACAGGCCATATAAATGCATGCTTTTAGTAGATTGAAAACTGTACCTGTATATATTTGCATCGAAACATATTTTGGTTATAAGGGATATTAGTAGGGAATCAGGAGCTGCTGGATGCAGGTGCTTCTAACCGGTCTGATGATGACGATGAATAGAGGTTTATAGTAACTAATATGAATTTAAATTAAATATCCAAATTGGCCAAATTAACTAATTGTAGCAAACGCAAGTCTTATGTTCCTAATGGTTTATTCTAGCACTAATGTTTGGTGCAACATAACTAGAAGACACGCCTCTTCCTAATTCAAGTTCTTGTATTCTAGTAACAATAGTTGGAACATACCATTACGGTCTGTACACAGATCTATGAATACCTATAGATATTTTTTTTAACACGGAAAACAAACGTTTAAAGCCATAAAATCATACTTTAAAGGATAATTAAACGATATCAACACGAAGATCAGCCTTTTCAGTTTAATTACTTTTTAAATTTGTGTTTTGTCGTAAAAAGTTAAGACAAACAATCCTTAACTGCCGTTTAATATTCACGCTTTTTCCGATTATTATTATTTAAATATAAGATAACAATAATAAACTATCGAGAGTCGCACAATAACCCCGCAATTTAGTGTTAAAATATTCATAGTCAACACAAAATATGGTAATTCATGTTGAAATCATCACAATTTCCGTGGATTGTAACAAACAGTAACTGCAAATAACACTTTATTGATTGCAGTATAAAGTTGTTTTACGATTGCAATTGCAATTTCGATGACAGTTTCGTTTTATTTAGCTCTCCTGACGTCCATGAAAAATATTTGGGTGGCCTAATTTGCGGAGTGACCTCGCAAAGTAATTAGTCAATTGCGTTTCGTGGGGTCTAGTGACTAGTGATGTGGATTAAGTTTGTATGAGTAATAACTTTAGTATGAATGGATGATCCTAGTAAAGGGCTTGGAATTCTTGGAATTTGGTCATGAGAATTCTACAAAAAATGTGTTATGACTCATATACTTATTTGCTAAATGTGAAAAACGTTCCGCTTATCCGCTTATGTTTAAAGGAATTTAAGCATAAAAATATTAGGTTATAAACTTGATTTTGGAGATGAGATGAGCTTAGCTTACCATTACTTATATAGTCTGATTTTTAGAAAGTTTTCTAAAGAAAAGTTTCTCAAAACAAAAGTAAAATTTTCTTCCAATTTCTCTCCATTCAATTTATCAAAACTCGATTCGTCTAAAACAAAGACTGGTTCTTATTCTAGACGTTGGAAAAACACTTTTATTCCATTATTTCCTTGAAATAAAAGTAAAATGGGACTGATAAATGAGGGTTTTTGTGTCTTGGACTGATTAATTACTGCTTACTCGGATTGGCCAGTTCCTATGAAATTGCATTGGGTTGGGTTTCGTTATGTATGTACTATTAGATTTACCTACGTTTTTTTTTTATAATTGTAATATCAATAAGCATGATACATTAAAGAATGGCTAAATTAAGAGTACCCTTAACCGACGAGCATGCCAGAAAAGACTGTTGATGAAGCGAAAGAGGTATGTAAGATTCGTGGCAATTGGCATTCCATTGTCTCCGCCTACTCTCGTGGAAGACAGGCATGAAGTTATGTATGTATGTAAGAAGCAAGGAAAACATCAAACCCTGTTTTGGGTGAACCATTTTGACCTAACCATGAGTAGAAAGCGAGAAAGAAGCTCGTGTACTGACTAATGTAAATAGAGTGAGTTTAGGTTTTTGAAATGAGTAGCTCTGCCGGTTTTAGTATCAATTAATATCGTCTAATATTAGACGTACCCAATAGTTTCATTTGACGAACTGAGCATTGGTAACGTTTTGGCATTTGTACTAGTATCGTCACATGAATAAAATACATGTAATTTAACTGGAATTGTTTTGTTTACACAAAAGCTTGCAATAAATATTCAACAAAGCAATTATTCTGACCTCGATAACATCGAAGAAGCATGTCTTACAAAATGAAAATTGAAGGAAAACATCTAGAGTTCGTTATCTGGAGCAATTTATAAAAGTCAAGGAAACGAATTAGATTACGTTAAAGCTCTTCTGCCTTATCTTGTTCGAGTAAATTGTATTAAATAATATTTTCTACAAATTTTTCTTTGTACACGCAATCAAGTTGAGAATCCTTCCTCTAGAGAAAGCCTTAGTGAGCAGTAATCAGACGTAGTGGCTACAATTATCTTCCAGTTATATGTACAGGGTTTTGTTTGAAGACTCGAAATGTGTAATACTATTTAAGTAAACTTTAAGCTATTACCCAACGTTGTTGCCAAGTATATGAGTTGTTACTTATATACTACTAAATCCCATCAAAAACATCCTGTAAAAAACCCAAGTCTCGCAGCTCAGTCTTTCTACCGTCAAAAGTTGTGAGATCCATGTAATACCAAGTCGGTTAATCTATTTAGTGTCTACTTGAAGGACCTTCTGTCTTAAGTTATTACATAAGTTATTATCATGCCAATATTAAAAATATTTAACGTTTTAAACAAATAGATCGACTTGGACATCGCTTGATTTGATTATTAGTATGTATCACACTACACAGCACGACGGGCCAGCGACCAACAGGAACGAGAGTTTCAATCGCGTGAGGCGCGAGAGACTAAAGAATCTAATATAATATTGTAATATTCATTTTGTTTTCATGCGATGTCCAAGTCGATCTATTTGTTTAAAACGTTAAATATTTTTAATATTGGCATGATAATAACTTATGTAATAACTTAAGACAGAAGGTCCTTCAAGTAGACACTAAATAGATTAACCGACTTGGTATTACATGGATCTCACAACTTTTGACGGTAGAAAGACTGAGCTGCGAGACTTGGGTTTTTTACAGGATGTTTTTGATGGGATCTCACTTCTTTTTGTAGAGCCTTTCTTTTTGATACCATCTACTTTTAACGAATTTTGTTAAAGGTCTTATGATATTTTCTTATTTTTATATGTAGTCTTCCTCTTTCTCTTTTCCGGTACTACTTCTTGAGCTTCAGCCACAGTTTTTCTCAAAGCCCACTCCCTGTCTCTATGGGCTTTTCTCGGAGGCTTTGATGTCTCAATTTTTGACAAGTCTGGACGGTAAATACTTCTTAATCTGTTGTATTCACAAATTGATGATTCCTGCGCTTTAATGCCACCTGCGCATAAATAACTTTGTAATCCCATATATTTATATGGGATTACAAAGTTATTGATGCAGTTGGTGTATTTGGAAAACTGGACCGAAATTACAAAATATTTAAGTTTTCCCATGATTAAGACACTAAACTCTATATGTATTCCAAATATGAAGCTTCTAAGTCTGCTAGAAGTGCCTTGGACTTTTGATGATCGGTGAGTCAGTGAGTGACAAAATTTAGAAACTTTAACAAGTTGTCATTCTTAAACTACTGGTTCAAATTGACTGAAATTTTAAATATTCCGTGTTTATACAATGCCGGATTAGTTATTGAAGATTCAGGTTTCTTGCTTTATCCACAACCGAATTATAGGGGGTCGAAAAAGGCCCGAATTGCTTCGAGAAAAGGATGGTACGGCCGTGCCGCTTTTTTTTGCTCGACTTGGCGGGGGCACTGCCGTGCCCCCAGATATAACAAGGTTGCAAGAGAGCGAAACAAGAGGAATTAATCTCATGAAAAAATTACTGGAAATTGTGCTTAGTACTTATTATTTCCTAAGACTCTATGTTGATTTTATCGTAATAAGTGATAAAGGAAAGTCCACTAGTAAAAAAGAAAAAAAAAACCAAGAACACACATAAAATGATAAATTGTTATCTTATTTATATAATCCATTATGGGTACAATAAATCATTAGCCTTATAATAGGAAATCAGGAGATTCCATTCATATTCAATTTGTAGGCATAAGGCCATCTTGCCGTGTCTAATGGGAAATTAATTGTACCATCGTTTTTATTACTTGACATTGCTTGGTATCGGGAAATACATCGTAAAGCTATTTGTCTGTTTCTAACTACGATACAAGACATACGTATTACGCATCTTTCTCTATAAGTTAGGGATCTATCGAGGGGTGAATAATAGGATATGTCTATGAAAATAAATTACCAAGTTTGATGTATAATTTTATATGCGATTTTCTTACCATTTTATGTTTTATTTCAAAGAAGTGGAAATCTATTGGAATCAGCTTTATTGTAAATTGTTCCTGGACTAATACAAAGGTGCAAGAACTAATTTGTATGGAAGAATGCGACATGCGAAATTATGTATAGAAACGATCGATATGCTATGTATATATGTTCTGAGTAAAATGGGGAAGGCTTGCCTGAAGTTTTTTGAAACATAATTGTTTGTAATGAAATACATGTGTCATTACAAGGACAATCATGGGTATAAAATCCTAGAAACTCAAGAACCTAACATACCTTGTCTTGTTGTTAATGTTGTCTTAATGCTGACAGTTTTTAGACAGAAATGTTAAAATATCTGCGATATTTGAAGCCATGTAAATTTACCTTATTTGAGCACTAATATCTCCTTCACAACTGAGACTACTGTAAAAAAATCGATAAACAGACATTAATTTATCAGTTCTTTGAATTACTGGAAAGTTTATTTACAGGGTTCTGATTAAACAAAACGTCAAGGCTACCGATTTCGTCCCCTGTGATTTATGTAGCGACTCAAACCGACTAATATAAACACAACTTCCCTTGACTATCTGCCATTATCATGCCGAGTCATCGGATGTCGGTGATAATTAATCTTATCCAATACGATTTATCTTACAAACTTACTTTTACAAGGTTTGAGATTTCGTCGTATTGACATTTAAGAGAAACTGTTTTTGAAATTGAGTTGAATGATCAAGACTTTAATCAAAATCTTTTGACTAGACTAAGTCAGTACCTTTTCATCTAAAATTCTAAAGCTTAATCGTGAGCCTATTGAAGTTTTACTATATTCTACGAATTTAAATTTTTGCCTATAAGCTTCAAAGTAGTAAAACGGTTAAGTTTATCATTTTCCAAAGATTTTACTAAACCACCTATTTTGAATAGGTTTGCTCACTACATTTTTGAAGCCATTAAGAAAACTCTAAGTCAGTAGTAACAAGAAATTGTTCTTTATACTAAAAGTTAATTTCCTGAAATGATTATGCAATAAGGTTTGCTGTTGTGTAGTGCATTATAATAGTACATTAACAGTATTTCCCCAAGGATCGGAAGGGTCATCTACAGGTCTGCAAAAACGGCAATGTCATGGTCTAGAGGGCAGTTGCTACCTGTATATGTACTTCTTTGTATATACAAGTCCACAGGTAGTTGCACAGAAGTATTATATCATTATTGTTTAACATATTATACTAAAAATCTTTAAATAATATAGGTAAGTATATTTTTTATTAAGACAAACATGACTTTGATCATTGTTGAGACTATTCATAATTAGGAGTTCCGATTGTGGCCTGAAACCAATCGAGCGCCCTCGAACACTTACGCTTATAACGCATAAACGGTATATACTTATTATATACCTCATGATATATAATTACGTAAATGAAACAAAATACATTGATAGCACTAATACAATTAATATTAATTATAGTTCTTAACATTCTGCTAATATACGAGAATTATTCCATTCTTGCAAAATAATAAACTTTAACTGAAAGTAGGTAAATTGCACTGCAATTAAATAAACACAGAAAATTACATTAAGTGCCGGCTTGCGAATGCGATCACACATGATTGCAGCGTTTTGTTACTAATAGTGGAGATTATTTTAATGCTACATTTTCCATTGACTTTCCTGCATTGCAAATAAAAAGAAATATACTAGAGTTTAATTTCATTGTACTTTTAACATTGTAATCGAAACAGTACCTAAGCAAAAAAATGGATATAGCAATACCACATGAAGTATGTTGCTAACCTCAAAACACAACGAAAATACATAAATATTTTTTCAAACGTGAAATTGAAGAAGGGTTCTTTTGAAAGTAGTGTTGGATGGAAATTATCCGGAAAATTGTGGAAGAAAATTATCTGACGGGTCATTTAGTACTTCCAATTTGATATTAAATAAGTTACATAACAATACAACGAATCTTCAGGATAGACATCATTGTGACCAGAACCAACTTATCTTTATAATATACATTTTTAAGTAAATAAACCATTTTTCTCGATATTTTCTAGTATGTAACTCTGCATAAGTAGATTACGCGTCCTTTGAACAAGGGATCAAAGGGGGTCAGTAGTGATTATGGGTTCTGGAAAGTCTTTGTTATTTTCCATTGCCCATATTTTATTTCGCTTTCAAGAATTATTATTTATTTATTCTACTTATATTGTTGTGCTTTAGTTTAAACAATATCTTACTATTACCGATATACTGAGTGAAGAAAGTCTTAGTAACTCATATTGTTCTCAAATCTGACTCATTTGATGGAGCTAAATTTTATTTAATGATGTTTAGATTGATTTAAACCCTGTATTATTTTAGCTAATGCATTGTTTATGTTTTAATCAGAACAAACAGTTAATCTGGACAAAACCACTACATTGCACAGGTATGTTTAGATATGACCACAAACCATATTAATCCAGCACAAAATCAGTCATCAGTTTGACTAACAGCTAATTATCCGCTAACGGGTTACAGTAAAGATTATTATTTACCATACAAATGATTGACGATCCCTAATTACGAATTGTTTGTATGAGTATCATCGATGACGTCATTGAACGTATTGGTCGGCTGATTGCGATGCTATAACTAATTGCTTATTCCATGTTATTTACGTTATAGGAGTTTATTTTACCTTTTACAGTCTCGGCTTAAATCGAGCTATGTATCATTGGGGATTTTTCACAGTTTTTTCACGACTATTACATGAAACACACACCTAATGAAAACGCACCTGTGACTCCTCTGGTGTTGTAGGTGTCCATGGGTAGCGGTGATCGCTTACCGTCAGGTGACAATCCACAAATATACTATAACAATAAGTCCGTTGGGGTAAAAAATGTGACTAATACGTGACGAATAATAAGTGTAGGGACCTACATTTCAGGCTTTCAATGGATAAAAACAAAGTAGGTTAGGTATATACATATTTACAAAATTAAATAAAATATGCAACATTACTTCTCATGTTTAGCTCTTATCGATTGTATAGACTCGTATTATTACACCGATGCAATACTCGATAATTGAAACAATGATTGGCTACCGTGAGCAAATATAAATAATTCTCTATACTCGCCTTACATTCCCTTTGTTTGCTTCGAAGAAATTGAGTGGAAAAACATTTGTTTTATAAATTGTAAGTGAAATAGTTCCAATTCCTTGAGGAACTAGTGTAAAGTGAATGTGATAAAAATAAGTGAAAGTATTATCACCCGAATGACGTCATTATTCCAAATACGACCCAGTAACTAATGCTTGTTTCCGACGAAATGGTCAATTTTTTTATCGGTCAAAGCTAACTCAACGAGAGGACATTTTGTTTCCAACTTTCCGTTTCCGCAGGCTTTTTCCCGAATTAAATCACATGACACTTGACCCGAAATCTGGGAACGCAACAAAGGACTGGCCAGGTAATACCCTGGCGGGGCTAATAGGCCCTTTTGTTGACACATTTGGGGAGGCCACACGTCCCTATAGGATCATCGAGATTAGCAACAACTCCAGCCCTCTGTTATTTTATAATTTAATCATCTTAGCCTCACTCTAATGAAATCTTAAGTTTTAGACAAACGTTTTGTTTCAGATTACTTTGCTCACGGCTTGGAAGAAGAAAGTTAGTTTACAAAGTATTCCGCCTTTGACTTATTATTTTTGTATTGAATTCTGAATACTTTGTCCATGTAATTACTCACGTTCTGATTAAGTAACTTTTATAATTTATAATGATTTATTAAAACAAAAACGGATGGTATATTATTCTATAATAGATTATTTTTATAAAAATACAATTTAAAGATTAAATATGGAAGTCCCATGCTTCGGCACGAACGGCCCGGCTCAACCGGAGTGACACCACGGCCTCACAGAAAACCGACGTGAAACAACTTTTGCGTTGTGAGAGTGAGGTTACTGATGGCCCAATTCCTAATCTTCCCTATCCATAACAACCCTCAAAAGGCCAGCAACTCACTTGTAACGCCTCTGGTGTTTTGGGTGTCCATGGGCGGCGGCGATTGCTTACCATCAGGTGATCCGTCTACTCGTTTACTTAGATAATATAAAAAAGTGCATACCTTACTTTCAAATATTACTTTAAATAACAATAGTAAATGTTTTTAAAAATGGATACACATTCGAGTATTTCTTTCGATTGACCACGCATAAACAAAACACGTTCGATATTGCAGGTTTTAATAAATTTATGTCGAAGATTGCTATCGACTACTTCGTAATAGCGAAGTAATCGCTTCGGGCTATTATTGCGCTTTCTGATTGCTTTCACAAACTGCGTTTTAAATGTCGCACGTTTTAAAATTGATTTTCCGCAGCCTTTGCAGGAATGTAAAGGGATTTGTGATGTTGATTTTAAGTATAGTTTTATTTTTGTGGGTTTTTAAATATTTCGCTGACTATAAAGTGTCTTTTAGTTATGGGTATAGTGGTTATAAACATAGATATTACTATTTTTATTAGGACGATGTTTCAAGTTCAAAATTGATGTAAAGTGGAAAAGTCCTCTTGTTTTGCGATTAACATTTTATAGTAATTAAACACCTAATAGTAAGTATAATTTCAGTTTTAATTTTGAACAAAAATTGTGCATATTTTTCAATAAAAATGGCCTATACACCAGAAGCTTTCCCAGACACAAAAATGTTTCTATTAAACTACTTTCGCCTTTACTGCGAAACATTTTTTATGATCTAAAATTTACATTTCCCTGACAGCTACAGCGACATATTTTACCGAGGAAACTTTTTAAATCGTTGTTTAAAAGAAAAATCTTTCTTGTCTTGTTAAAGGAACTATCTTTATCTTGCTCATGGCCGCAGTCCAACAGTATAATGAATACGGAATTTTACAAGATTGCCTTTTATAATTACCATTTTAAAATAAGCATGCTAAACTTGTATAAGATTGGAATACTCTCTTGCTCAAGAGAGCTTCCCAAGAGGGAAGGGAAAAGATTTCTGTGTTGTTTGAAAAATGGATGGATATATTATGAAGTGTAAGTAGAATGAATTACAAATAACATATATTTCAGGTTATGGTAAGCCATTGTTTGTTTTGAATATGGAAATTGGCGGAGACAATCTGGGGTCTAAAATTGCTATCAATATTTCATTATAATATACAAGTACCTAATGGAGAAAACTAGCGAAATAAGGGTTTATTTGAACATACATAAAATTATGTCTATAATAAGTAACTATTGTCCTATATCGAGAATTGTATTTTTAGATAACAAATTACTTTCTAAAATTAAAGTACAAAAAACATCAGTCTATTATCTTATTCCTTTCCTTTTGTAACTCTTAAATAACTAATGTGCATTGTATTCCTACTCACACAATTTCCTATTTCCCCAGGCTTTAGTCAGTAAATCCTCAATAAATACACTATCCAACACACAAAGAATTATTCACATCGGACCAGTAGTTCCGGACATAAGCGCGTTCAAAGAAACAAACAAACTCTTCAGTTTTATATGTCAGTATAGATTTTCAAGGAAAATGTAAATATTGTTGCACCACGTTGCACTCTAAGCCCTAACTACTTAAAATGTTTTATTTAAAAACTTCAGAGTTCAAAAAACTCAAAGAGTATCTAAGTACTTAAGTTAGTATTTAAAGTTACTTTCCTCTACGTTTCCATTTGTAATTGTTTTAGTTTTCCTCCTTCAGTTATTTATGCTCTCAATTGTACTACGGAAAACTTTAAAATACTACACAAGTCTTTAAAGAGAATTTATTTTAAAGTACGTAAGTAAATTAAGGCATTTCTTAGAAAGTTATTCAAGATGTTCAACAGACATGATGGAATTTAGATGGAAAACTTGAAAACATGTTTGTAGCGATTTGTGTGCAAAGTACTAGGAGGTCAGAACACCCGAGGAGATTATAAATGCGGGGTGCAGCGTTGCTAGGCGACGAGAGAGTCGGTGGCGACGCGACGGCGCGACGTCGAGACGCGACACGTGACGCATCCAACACCTCGCTACATTGTCCGTTAATAACCTCGTGAATGATTTCTGGTATTTTATGCAGTATTTTGATAATAGATATATTAGGAATATTGCGAGTCGTGGTGGCCTAGAGGTCTAAGACGTCCGCTTCTCAGATACGAGCGAACTAACGGCAGGTACCAATGTGTCTTTCCGAGTTATACGTACTTTCTAAGATTATTTAGACACTTATAAGGCAAATTAGAAGTTTGAAATTGCCAACCCGCAATGAGGAAGCATGGTGATTAATGCTCAATCCTTTTCTGTGTGAGCAGAGGCCTTTGGTCAGCATTGGCCACTTATAGGCTGTTGATGTGATGTGATATTAGGAATTTTTTTTTTTGGAAATGTGGATCGTAAGTCCAAGCTCAATTCAATATTTCCTACTTCAAATAGAACTGTCTCCAAAAAGGTTAATCCTGACATAGAGTTAAGGGCTAGCAACACAAATATGAGACCCTTACCCTCATTACCTGCTAACTAGTTTGATATATCTCTCGCACAAATAGACATATGGAAGTTGAAGGAGGTTTCGGCCAATATTGGACACTGTGTAAACTAACTCTAAGCCAAGGAGATGTTTTCGTGCAAAACTTTTCTATGATATTATTGTTTAACTTTAGTAATAATTGGGTTTAGTATATTTATACGTACATATATTTAGATATGTATACCTACTACTGATTAACTAATATACAATAGTTCAAAATCAAGCTTATTTATTTATTTCATAAGTACACGAAACAGAACTACAGCACAATGCACAATAAAGAAAGTAGGATAAAAACAACATATAGTAGACTGTGCTTCCACAAGTAGGTATATGTACACAACATGCAACGACTAGTAAATACGTTTCGAAAATTGATTTATAAACATTGAATTACAATCTAGAAACATAATTCAGGATAGTAATAAAAAAGCTTAGATAAAAAAGTAGGTTACTGGTGTTGTCCTATTAATTCGTATCATTTAAAGATCATCTTTCACAGTACATTTGCAATTTCACCCACCCTTTGCATAATAATGATCACTCTTCAGATGCATGCAAACCTAGTCTTTACAATATACCAAAGAATTTACAAAAGTATATTTCAAGGGAATTTGATTTTAAAAGTCAAATGATATTCACCCCAAACGTAACTAAATACGATAATGCTTTTACAATTAATCGGTCCATTGACAAACTTTTCTATTTGACTTCTGATGTTTTGCTTTTAAGAGTTTCGGAGTAAACGGTCTCGTGGGATGTTGTGACTCAGCCATCACTGTCAACTTCGCCATCTGTCTGTTAGAGCACTTTGTTTTAATTGTAATTGATTATCAAATGATTTTTGTATTACACTGTAAAAGATTGAATTTATGAATATTTAAAATGTCGTCTACAAAAGATATTATATTTAAAACTAGTTGAGTTTCTCGTCAAACAATTACGTGAGTAAGCCGTACATAATAATTAATTTAAAATGATTTAATTAGTTACCTAAAAACGTAAAAATCTGTTGACAAGTAGGTACCTAATTAATAAAGAGCTTCAAGTCAGCTTTCAAAAACTAAAAGGTCAATCAATATATTTTCTTCGCATAGCTAATGAACAAGATATAATCTTTTGCAAACCTTTCCTTTCTAATAATTTTGGAAACTAAAAACCTTTAATGTCGAACTTGAATTAAGTACAAAGAAAATTCTTAAGGGTTTTTAATTAAGCTGAGTAAGCACTCAAGGTGTCAAGAGACGAACCATTGAAAGTTGAAAATAAAAATTACTTTGACGGTGTCAAAAGTAAATTAATAGAAGCATCCTACAAGCGTTCAAATGATCTGCGGGACTTTTTGAATTACTGAAGCTATTTATAGAGCTATTACTTTTGCACATTCAAAATGAATATTACATTTTCGAAATGACATAGAGTGAGAGAGGGAAATCTTCCAATGACTTTTCCCACGTTGGGTGAGGCGAGAGGGAATTTCAGACTCTTACTGACTAAAAACGGTCATACTTCTTCTGTTAACCCGCTAGGTAGTCTTTAGAGCAATTGGTTTTACGCTATCTAAAAATGACGTTTTAGGAATTACTAGAGTAACCCTTTTTTGAGGGGGGGGGAATCATCTAATGACTTCGCCAAACTTGGATGAGGTGAGAGGGAGTGTCAGACTCTTACTGATTAAAAATGGTCCTACTTCTTCTGCTAACCCGCTAGTTAGTCCGCAGTTCCGGATGAGGCTTCATCTTTACTGGGTTATATCTGTGATGGTCTGATGGCTCTTTGAGGCGCGCGCGTAGAGTAAGTACTTAAGTCCATTATTTTCCCTATTTCCATTATTTCTTCATTCAAAGTGATACATATGAAAACATAGTTCAAATTCTAATGCGATGGCAATTAGCTAAAAGTTTAACGTTGCCATCTTGATGAAATATGAAGTTTCCTAGTATTTTAATGAAACTTTGCTACTAACGAATCTTCTTCACAAAGCCGCGACTTAACCTAGTCTAGTTCCATCCAAAAGTAGATTTTCGTGAACTCTCCTCTCCATAAACAGTAAAGTTAGGCGTACGGAGTAACTAGCAAGTGGAGTTCTGTGAGTTTTTCAGGGAAATTAAAGGAACATGTATGTATGTAATATTTATCCTTCGACGAGATGAGAAACAAATTCATAATAACAAAACAATAGTTTGTTTTACATGCTGCTGAGTGGCAAAACACTATTGTTTCACAAACTACTGCACACTGATTTAAGCATAACGTTTTCTGAAACCTTTTCGACTTATCACTTTTATTTCAATTACTCACTACATATCAAATAAAAATCTGATCAAGTTGCTTAATCGCATCTTAAAACTACACCTCAATAGGAGTTACACTAAAACATCTATTAACGTCTCTAGTCGCCTTCCATTTACTCTCTACTCCTTGACAATAAGCAAGAGACACGGGAAGTGGTCTCGGTAACGGGGTGTTAAGCACAGTGATTACGCCGCCCAGTTTGCATACACTGCTTACCATCACAACTTAGCAACTACCAGCAAAAGTTTCCAACGGAATTGCACTTGTATGTTAGTATGTGCCTTCCCGATATACTTACTTAGAAACGGAAAGTTTTTAGTTAAGTAAATTAGTTCTTGAAGTAACCTTACGATGTGGGTTAGGGAATCACTCGTGGTTCTACTTAATAACATATATGCGGGAGTTTATGAGAGTATATATATAAGTAAGTATGTTAGGTACTCTTCTAACCCGAAGCTGTGGACAAGGTAACGGGTAACCGGGGCTCCGGCTTAAAGCAAGAGTTAGGAATGACGTCGTGGATTTGATTACAGTACTACTCTGACACTCCCTCTGGAGGCTCTCACCCAAGGTGGGAAGAAGACATAAAGGACCTAAATGTAATTTGGTAAGAGATAGATTATACATAGTTTTGAAATACCATTATTATAATATTCTGTTTTAATTTAAGCAGGTAATGGTTATTTGTTATAAATAACAAAATAATAATTAAATTTCCGTATCTATACTATAACTAAGTATTAATTCCGAGTAATTGTAATATAAATAATGCTTTTGCTCGTAGATTCAGTAGAATCAACCACAAATTGGTCAACAGCACAACAGTATCAATTTTCTTTGGGAAAACAAATTATATTATCATCATTACTTTTGTAGTAACATTTCAATTCCTCATTACTCTTATTGATATCCTGTGGTCTTTCATCTATTTGCGATTCATTAAATCCTTGACGGCCATTAATTTGTTTTCTATTGATGTATTATTATATTAATAATAATGAATCCCATGAAATAGTATTTCTAGGTTTTATTGTTGTAATAATAGGTTTTTGTGTGTACTCAGTACAATAATATTATTATCTAGTACATTATTGTATAGAGAACGAATTGATGACATTAGTTACCCATTGAGAGTTATGGCGACGTGGTATTATTGTCTTTGAAATAGAGGTGATAATATCCATTGTTGTGGACTGTCACTATTAATCAAGTAGGTACGCACCGAAGATTATCTCTGAATATTAATTAAAATGATTCATTAATTACATATTACACCAGGTTTTTTATATAGATTTTTAGGCAAAAGTTGCCCCGTTGGAAACTTTAACTTTGATTACATACCTATGATTTTTTTAGGACAAAATAACTAATAATTAATATTATTTTTATTATTTTTCTTCATTTTTCTACCATATTTTAACAAACACAGTGATACAACAGAACTAGTTTGCTAATTGTATTACTATATGTTTAAAACGGTCTCATATTACATCAAGACATAACTCCAAATCCCACAGTTCCCTATCTATATAACTTTCTGGTACTTCTGTGTTAACTTGCACGGCATAAAGTCTCAATAGATAATGTATGACTTTGGTATGTAATTATCAAGTGTTAATTAAACGATTCAAGCTGTCGAACTATGATGGTAGCCAATTATAATCACTCGTAGTTACCTCAATGTGTAGCTTTTACAGTTAATTTAGACTAATTTGATAAGATTGGATTATACTCGGGCTTTTGATCTATTATTAAACTAGTATTGTAGACTATTTTGATTTAATCTTGTATGCGGAAATCAAATATAGGTTAGTGGGCTTATCATCATATAAGCAATGCAGGTTAGCGATTGCACACTTATTAAAATTATAAGCCCAGGTTTCCTCACTATATTTTCCTTCACCGTTTGTCAGTGGTGTCTAAATAATCATAGAAAGGACATGTAATTCGGAAAAGGTCACATTTATACTTGCCGTTGGTAGGTTTCGAACCCGCGCCCTCGTGTATGAGAGCCCATACTTCACCATCATATAATACACGGTTGCAGAATACCTAACTGATAATGAAAGCTCACTGTAGAAGTATTTTTTTATTCTGTATCAAAACGTGAATCGGTTAGAAAAATCTTCTTTGAAACTATAAGTGCTCTTTGGAAAACAACATAACCACGCTCATACATAATTCCTCATTCGTTCAACTTTATAACGTCCAGGGGTGTTACACGTGTAGTTACTTATGTATCGTATATAAATTGCAATGGTGGCAGTAACTGCAGTGCCCCAGACCATAACAGCCTCTGATGAGGCAATAAACGGCGGCCGACTGAAAAAATAAAAGCATTTCGTGATTGTCCGCTAGGGGGCGCAGTCTCACCACCCGCTGATGTATACCCGTCTCCGCTCATTTAATTGCGGATATCCGAACACATTTTCAATTTCCACCACATTTTCAACCTTACACCTTTCAAATAAGGGTGGTCACGTGTAACGTTAGTCTTGTTTAAAACTGTTTCGTGTATTTAGGTTTTAACGGTAGTGTGAAGTTGACATGATTTACAGATTAACCCTCGTTCCACCGCTGTCCGAGATCGTCTGGCGCATATTCAATCTATGTTTTAGGGTTAATTAAATGAGTTTATAAAAAAAAGTTTGTTTAAGGTAAATTAATTATGGAATGTTTTCATAAAATTTTTGTTGCTAGCTAACGGAATGCTCTGCATAATATTCTAGACTTGATACTTGGCTATATCATCTCTAAATAAGAAACAGAGTGTTCTAAACTAAAAATGTGTATCACGACGACAAAGAAGACGGTTCCATGTATCCATGAATAAAATTTATCAAGTCTCGTGAAGAACCAAGTTAAGTCTACAATCTTGCATCTTTCTCAAGAATGACTTAGTAGTAGTTGTCCTACGTCGTTGTATTAGAACCATGACTCTAATGTGTAGCAAAACAACGAAGCAATTAAATGTTTTAGACAATCACTAACCAATATATATGAATTCGAATTTTGGTTTAAAGAAATAATTTAAAAAACACCCTTGTAGAAAAGGAATCATCATCATCATATCAGCTGTAAGACGTCCTAAACATAGGCCGGTTGGAAGCGAAGTTAAACCAAAAAAAAATATCAAAGTTTCAAATTACTTCACACAATAATCCTAGCTAGATTAAACTGGAAGTGTTATTAGGAAAGATGTTCTGAGCTGCATGGCGAGATGGCGTATAATTCAAAGCCACAGTCTCACTGAAATTACATCTAGAGAGATATGAGTTCGTAGAGAACCTGGGGTATAAAGTTACTCTGTATGTAGTGGGTGCTTGATATCGACAAAGAGCTATTACGTTCCAAATTGCATCTGCAATATGAAAGCTTTGTTACCCTCTGATATTCTAGCAAGATTGTTACCTATAGTTGAAGTGACAGGTAGCTATCGGTATCACCTGTGTTTAAACTCCAATTAATACTTGGACTCTATGTTTAGGTTTGCTTGCTTAATAACTAAATATGACGGTGTTTATCAATAGTAAATCACACTCATGGACCCTGCAAAATTATAAGCGGGCTTCCACGAATTCATAAACAATATACATACGTTGATGATCGACACTATCTATACATATAATAAAATCGTAGAAAAGTGCTGTCTGTACATTCAAAATAAAAATAAAAAAAATAGCAGGGGTTATTGTTATGTCGATGTCGAACCCAAAAATGTAATTAACTTTTTTTTTGTCTGTTTGTCTGTTTGTCTGTTTGTCTGTTTGTCTGTTCGTCTGTGCGCGCTAATCTCAGAAACGGCTGATCCGAGTTGGATGCGGTTTTCACGAATATATTGTGGGATGCTTAAATTTACATTTAGTGTTTGTTTCATGTCAATCGGTTCATAAATAAAAAAGTTATGTCAAATTAAAGAATCACGTCGAACATTCTATGCTTATACCATTAATCTCCGCAACTATTTGACGGATTTGGTTGAAATTTGGTACAGATATAGTTTAGAACCTTAGAAAGGACATAGATATATTTTTATTTCAAAAATCAAAAAATAAAATAAAAATAAAATAAAAATAAAATAAAAATAAAATAAAAATAAAATAAAATAAAAATAAAATAAAAATAAAATAAAAATAAAATACAAATAAAATAAAAATAAAATAAAATAAAAATAAAAATAAAAATAAAAATAAAAATAAAAATAAAAATAAAATAAAAATAAAATAAAAATAAAATAAAAATAAAATAAAAATAAAATAAAAATAAAATAAAAATAAAATAAAAATAAAAATAAAATAAAAATAAAATAAAAATAAAATAAAAATAAAATAAAAATAAAATAAAAATAAAATAAAAATAAAATAAAAATAAAATAAAAATAAAATAAAAATAAAATAAAAATAAAATAAAAATAAAATAAAAATAAAATAAAAATAAAATAAAAATAAAACAAAAATAACAAACATAAAATAAAAATAAAATAAAAATAAAATAAAAATAAAAAAAAATAAAATAAAAAATAAATTTATTCCGGACATACAGCGCCATCTATTGTTCAATTTCGTACGGAATAGTACGGAATTGAACAATGTCGGGCTGTTCCTATACTCCGTAGATAGATGGCGTTGATCGCGCAATGGTGTAATTACAATTGTTCAGTTTATGTTATTGTTTTAATTCATTGGAAATTTGTTTTTACAAAATAGTAAAAAGCAATGAAAAATATAACATAATACAACTTTTAGTACAAAGAAAACGCTCTAACGGAGTATAGATAATTCTATGTCGATCGTTACACGACTTCGGTTCATGTTATTGTTTTAATTCATCGAAAAAAAGTTAACAAATAGTAAAAAGGTATGAAAAAAATTATATCAATATAATTAAACTTTTAGTACAAAGAAAATGCCCGAACGGAGTATAAATAAATAATCCAAGTTGTCTTTATCCTCGATAGATGGCGTTGGGATCGAAATAGATTGCGCTATGGTTTTGTTACAATTATTAACAATAAAATGGTTAAAAATAACACAAAATACAAACAAAGGATTAAGAGTAAGGATTAACAGGAAAACAACAAACAATTTTAAAAGTAAAAATCAAACCAGAACATTCAATTAAATACAATACAATCGCAGTACTTACAACAAAAGTTTGCAGCCAGAATCCGACTCTTTAAAGCAGAAACAATGCCGCAACCAACTTCTGTGTACTGTGAACATCTTTCAGTCAACACAATAACACATTTTGGTTACACTGACGTAACGTAATGAAGTCACAGCTAAACCAAAGTTACATTAAGTTTCTCTTCATACGTAATTTAAAATCCAGAGCTGCGGATATGAATATCATATTTACCATGAAATGAATACTCGTTCAACGAATACGTAATATTATGTATATTTTAAAGAAAGACATCGTGTCGCTCTCAGATTGGAGTTGAGGCAAAATTGAATGAATAATTTTCAGTTATTTTTGGTACAAGGGAAGTGTTAAAAAGTAACTTTAATGAAACAAATCTTTGTGTATTTTTAGAATAATCCCTTTTTATACAGGGTGTCCCTGAAATCGACGTCCAACGGGCACTAGATGATCAGCAAGGTTCTAACTGTTATCAGAAAAATATAAAAAAATTCTAAGTCCTACAGTTTTTAAATTACAGTGCCTTATGTGATATCCACGAAAAGGTACACTCTGTGCCAGTCTTTTGACTCTTGTTGCTACAAATCTTTATTTTTTCGTCTGCAGTCTTCCTTACATTATCCTGAAAAGTGCTCCAGTAATGTGGAATCATAAATTCTTAGCCAACTGCTTTAGATTGGAAAACATTGTTAGTTTTAGAGGAACCAAATACTCTGAATAAAATTTTCACCTTACTTTAAGTGACTGTACTGAATAAATTATGTATGGCGCTAGTAGTGGCAAATTTCACCAAAGTTGGCGCATTTAATAAGGATTATAAAATGGTATAGCACTTTGCACATTATTTCTTAAATTCGACACAAAAAAAGATTTTTCAACGAAACTCCGTTTCGATGAATTTATTTTAACTTACTAATATTTCTTCTAGTGTACTCAAATCATACGTTACAACCTCGTATGCAGTAGACAACACTTTGCACGCGATTTATTATCATCATGTTGAAAATCAGCGAGGATCTCTTGTCAAACAAAATTGTCTGTCTACTCATGATTTCGCTTGCAGCTTTCGTCGGCAATATTACTAGACTTACTAGAGGAACTGATGTTGTGTATCATGTTTCACTAAATAATATTGAATGATTGCAATATGATGTTCAAAGTGCATCAAACATATTATCAAAAGTGTAGTAAAATCAAAAGGAACGGACGCGGCAGATTCATGTACACAGCATATCGACGCGGTAGTGGTAGGGTAAACATGAGCCCTTACGCACAATAACTAGTCATATCCCCAACAAAAAAAAAAAGAAATGGGTGAATCCTCCGATTAAATGCGGGATGAAGCATCAAATATTCTTTAGTTTGTCGAGAAAGAGTTATTTGCACCGTTACAAGGAATTGCAGGTAAAGCAAAAAATAATTTAAAAAATTAATAATCAACACGGCGCAAAAAAGCCAGTGGTCAGTTAAAATGCCGAAGCCCGGGTACGATGGCTCGAGATGCACAACACCAGTTCGTCTAGCGATAATATTGCCGACGAATGCTGCAAGCGAAATCACGGGTAAACAGACAATGTTGTTTCACAAGAGATCCTCGCTGATTTTCAACGTAATGATAACAAATAGCGTGCAAAGTGCTGTCTAGTGCATACGAGTTTATAACGTATGATTTGAGTACACTAGAAGAATTTTTGGTAAGTTCAAATAAATTCATCGAAACGGAGTTTCGTTAAAAAATCTTTTTTTGTGTCGAATTTAAGAAATAATGTGCAAAGTGCTATACCATTTTATAATCCTTATTAAATGCGCCAACTTTGGTGAAATTTGCCACTACTAGCGCCATACATAATTTATTCAGTACAGTCACTTAAAGTAAGGTGAAAATTTTATTCAGAGTATTTGGTTCCTCTAAAACTAACAATGTTTTCCAATCTAAAGCAGTTGGCTAAGAATTTATGATTCCACATTACTGGAGCACTTTTCAGGATAATGTAAGGAAGACTGCAGACGAAAAAATAAAGATTTGTAGCAACAAGAGTCAAAAGACTGGCACAGGGTGTACTTTTTCGTGGATAACACATAAGTCACTGTAATTTAAAAACTGTAGGACTTAGAATTTTTTTATATTTTTCTGATAACAGTTAGAACCTTGCTGATCATCTAGTGCCCGTTGGACGTCGACTTCAGGGACACCCTGTATAGAATTGAATGTATTGGTGTGTGTAACAGAAATAGCGTCTCGTTCTTCTAATCTTTTCCAGTTTATTGAAGTCACCAAATATTGGGACTGTATATGAATAAATATAAAAAAGTATTTAATATGCACTCTATAACACTAAGCGTAACCATTACCAAAGCCACAGAAGCATTAAGAAATATTTTAAAAAGATCGATGGCAAACCTGTTAATAGACAATCTGCGAGATATTATCTTTCCTAAACTATAATTTCCTTCAGTTTAAACCAGAATTAGAATTGCTATTAAAGCAATTAGAATTGCTCGATATTCTGTGGTAATAAATCTTGGTAACAGATGTGCGAATCAAATGCTTTAATTATTGAATTATGTGTCATATTCTCAGGTACGAGGCTTTGATATCATGTGATTGTCGATCATATCGAAAATATTAAAAATGACATGTGTACAGCCTTAATAAAGATTAGAATAGATAGATAATTCTATAAAAAATGTGAAAACTAGTGCATCAAGTGATAAACACTTAATTAAAACACTATATTAAAGTTCACGAAACAGCAACAAAACCACGTCATAATTAGGAAACGTACGTTAGTTTAATTTTAGTTTATATCTCAACTAAGTATAGGAGTTCGCTACTAAATTAGTTAGCATACGCTAAGCGCATCTAACAAACAAAACTATTTGTTTTAGTAGCAAACTGAAACCTACACCCGCTTTAAACCGGAGCATACTCGAACATCAGATTAACTAGTGTACTACGAATCGGAAAACGGTAAAATATTTACTCCATGACACAAAAATTTTAAAATATTCAACAAAAGTCAAAGGAAACCTGCAACCACCAAATCGCAGAACGATAAAGAATATTCCATTCCAAAATTAGGTACAAAAAAGGTGTCACAATGGAGTTTCAACAGGGAAATTCAAGAATAACTTTTGCACAATTCATATTCTTTTTAAAGAACAATTTAATTTTAAACCGGCTAAAGCCATTGGTATGCGCGTAGCGATTTAACAAATCAACATTCCGAATGAGCATTGTCTATTCAAGTCGTGTCTGTACCAACCCTTTCTCCTTTCAGTTCATTTCTTCCCCGAAGTTGTGATTTTATCCCCCAGTGTAAACGCAATAAAAGATCAATGAAATATCCTCCCAGCTGAATATAAAAATGTCGATTCTTTTGTTTTACACTTTTTTATGCACACGTACGACTATTGGTGTATGAATTTATGATACGGCGATATGCGTGCAGCTAAGCTGGTATCACATGGAACTCAATTCACATCCATGTAGCTTAACTACCTAGTATTTGTCTATTCACTTTCAGACTACCTGATCAAAGCTTTGACTTAAACGTAAATATCTTTGGCAAATTAAATATTTACTTAAATCAGTCGAGGAAAGTGATTCCTATAATTTAACTATTTATTAGGTTAATGTATTCCTTTTTAAAAGGCCGGCAACCCACGTGTGTCTCCTCTAGTGTTGCGGGTGTTCATGGGCAGCGCTGATCGCTTACCTTCAGGTGATCCGTCTGCTCGTTTGCCCCCAATTCCATAAAAAATGTCTGTAGTTCATTTATTTCATCAAAGTACATTATTTGGCTTTTCTTGACTTCAAAGTTAGGCCGGTGTGGAATAAATGCTTTGTGGTATAACTTCACGATAATTGGTTGTAGGAATAATTAATTACTAAACACTGTTTTGATTACTACGCAATGAGTTACCAATATGAGGAAACGAATCTAAAGTTTACATTTGTTATTATAATATAAAGCATGTATTTATGGCTGTACAGTGTACAGTGTACAGTCCTTTTTTTGTGCAAAATAATACCGAAGTACTGCGAATAGTCACGTTCCCCAAATATTTATCGGAGCTTAGATCTGCGCTGATACTGTTGTTAGTGCATGCTCGACTAAATTCAACAACACTCTAGTACTTTTGTTTGTTACGGGAAAATGTTTGGCAACAAACTCGAGTGTTGATTGTTCCAATACACAGATTCACTTCATTGACAACATTGCCTGTGAGTTTGAGCTATTACAATAAATTTTACTGACCACATGGGCTATAAATTTTATTATAACATTCGTGAGACATAGTAAATTAGTTATTATGTTATCGGCTTACTCACGTAACTGTTTGACGAGGAACTCGACTAGTTTTAAGCCATGCTAGAAGCTCATATTCCTGAGCAGCATTCGCACTAAGTTGATAACATAATAGTTAATAGGGTATACAATTTTTGAGCGAAGCTATGAGCAACTTATTAAACCACAAAGCAATCAACATTTCAATGTTCCCGTTGTGGACCAATCTGGCCAAAGTGAAAACCCACCATCTTTTTTATAAAGCCGCTCATCTATAGTACGTGTGAAAAGGCCAGCGCTTTCAAGCCACAGCCGTTATAGAAGTTTTAACCCATTCAATCGCCGCAGGTTAAATTGGACACTCAAAAAACACAAAAGGGACTCAATCTGCCATTGAAATAACAGAGAACGATGTTCGGTCAGTGGATGAAATGTCGCACGAACCGTGTTTCCCGTTTGTTACCGCGCAACCCGTTTCCCGATTAATTATGAAGGACGGTAGCAGTCACAGGGTTGGTTTAACCCTTGCGGCTAACGTCAGTTGCACTCGCGACAAATTGTGTTTTATGGCATGTTCAAATTTGATTAATATTGAAACTATTGAATACAATGGATGCCTTTCATCATAATTTAGACGTTTGAGTAAATTCTATTATTTAGTTTCAATTAGTTTGTCTTTGAATGCGGAAACTTAGAACTAGACGGTCGCTCAAAGGAATGAGTGGAACATTGGTTTGTGTACATATAGTTCATTTCTTAACTTATTTTCTTATATTAAACAAAAATAGGTAAAAATAATTAATAGTTTCAAAAATGCCACGGTCCAGTCCTCGGTACAATAATGAAAAATTACAGCTCTCATTTTGTTGTTGGCACACAACCTACACTAATTGCCTAGCCGTTCCCGTATGTAACCTGTGTTTCATTTTGTAAGTAAACGTTGGGCTATTGCGAACTGCAATTTATTTACTCTTAATTGTAAATTTAATTAATTAGAACTCCTGGACCTACTTGAACAAAAAGTAGTGTTAATTGTTCTACAACGTTCCCAGTTTTGGAGCTAAAATTTCTCATTAAAGTAACAAAGAGTGTTTGACAGTGCATTACGATCACAAAGCTCTTACAGCGCTGCTGAAAATAGTAAATTAGCCCACAAACGTGTAGGGCTCCGCTGGGAAAAGTATCAAACGTGTTTGTAATGAGGCAAGCATAGAAGAACTTTTAAATATTTACTTCAGTCTTTTACCTGTCATATAAATAAGGTATTTCTTTTTAGGGGGATAAGAGGCAGGTTGGACCGGCACATTGACACCCAGGACACCTGAAAAATTACAAGTACGTTGTCGACCTTTAAAGGGTGCTGGGCCTCCGGTAATTTCATGATAATTGACATGCATAACTCGATCCTTTTTTAAGGGAGATATTCTTAGAAATTATATATTTTTTAAACATTACGCCACACCTGTTTCTCCATTGTCGCGGGCGCTTTTACAAACATACACTTTCACATACACATAACACCCAGACCCGAAACAACATTTATGGATCACACAACGTGTTGCTCCGTGCGGAAATCAAACTTGCTACACGTAGCACTGCAGGCAGATGCCCAGCCACCGCACCAACGTCGTCGCGGTCAAAGATAATTGAAAAAAACAGCAATATCGTGCTAATTTATGATGAAACGAACTAATTGTGTTGAGGAACAAGAAACAATGTATTCAACACATAACCATAATTGATTTTAGGTACTGATACTATTCACATCAGTTATGGAACATTCTGATACTAGATTGCATTGGTATGATAACGATTGTAGCTGTTAGATATTACATACTCCATGAATAGAGGAGTTTACCTAATTGAAATCTATAATCGGGTTCTCGATCAATGCGTTTGGGTATGATCACATCATTATCAATAGCTAGTATTTTATTTATACGTCTAACGGTAATAAAGGTAAATTTAACTCTAAAATCTAGCTCTAAATAAGAGCGAATATTTAAAATTCGTAAAGAATACATGTAAATAGATAAATTAATGTCTATCTGAATCCAATTTAAACAAAATCAACAGTCAAACGTACTATTAGCGTGGTTACAGTCAGTATTTAAATATAGAAAATGAGATTTCAACAAAAATCTGACTTGGCCCATGAAACCCAGGTTTAATGTAAACAGTTTCAAGAGAAGCAATATCCACGTAAATTAATAAGCAAATTGTCCATTCAGTCGTGGAATTACAACGTGGATTTAATTTTTCCATTGTACTGGCTCGCATATGGAAGTTGTATGTGTAGCTCCCGTGGGCACCCGCTATATGAGCGTTGTTACAAATTTTCCTAAAATTAACATAAATGCAAATGTCCCACTTCATGTTATTTGCTTTAACCATTCCATTTTGTATTCCATTTATTTAGTTTTTATTTCTGTTGTGTTTTGATTTCAGAATTTCCTTACGTTTTGTTACCCCGATTTTGTATGGAATGGGGACAACATTGTAGTGTGGATTTATTTTGAAATTCAGTTTGGCTAAATGGTAGTTACGAATTTAACTGTAAACATTTGTTAGGTATTATTGTTCACTGGATTTCAAGCAGAAAAACGTTAGTACGAATGGGCCGACACAAACGGAGTGATACCACGGCCTCATATAAAACCATAAACAATGGGTGAGGTTACCGGACGCCGAATTAACCTCCATCCCAATCCCTGATTCTCCAACAACCTATAATTCCTAACCTACAAATGGCCGGCAACGTACTTGTAACGCCTCTAGTGTTTTGGGTGTCCATGGGCGGCGGTGATTGCATACACGATATAAAAAGTACAAAATAATTAATTTAAAAGAAAAAACAAACTTTGTCAAAACAAATCAATCTAAATCAAAAGCCCTATGCATAAAAGCTAAAATAAATCTTGAATTAAGATACACAGTAAAGCAAACTACAGGGAAGGACACAGACCATTAGATAACCTTTCCTTTCTCATGTAGTCCCTACATTATACCCTTTACTATAAACTTTCACGCTAAATAAAGCCAAGTGTCGATAGTGGAAATCGCTGCGGCTGGCAGATTTCCTTAGCTAAGTTTCCGAACGTGTGTCTATAGCCTAAAAATAAATATGGTCGACACGGCACTGTACTGTCCAGACCTTTGCTTTATCATAAGCTTTTTAATACTATTTATCGTCCCAACGAAGCGGTAAAGGGCCACCGTAGTTTATTCACACATGTAACACCATGTGTGTATGTGCGAGGTAATTATCACTAGTTTCATTTATTTATTTATTTATTTGAATAGAACGGTACAAACCAATAACACTATTCAATACCTTACAAAAATTTAAAAAATATAAAATTTAGAAACTTAATATAAATATTAATTATTAAATATTCATTCATCCATCTCTTTCGCAAAACTTCAAACATTCCGACAAAAATAATCTTCTTTCACTCGAAAACACGTCACACTCTGGCTTTGAATCCAGGAATCGGTTTAAAAGTTTCATAGTGCGCGGTAACGGAGACTTAGCCCTACTGACTGTTCTGCAAGATGGTATAGCGAACAACTGGTGCTTTCTGTTGCGACAGTAATTGTCAGGAGCAAAAATCCTGAGGAACTCATTATGCAGTATTATTCATACTTTGCACAGAATGTGAAGCCTTTAGTGGTATGACCATGGTACTCAGCCATCAGATTATAATAACAATGTACCATTTTTTTCAAGTGGGGAATATCGTCCCATTACTTCTTCCGCCTTGGTGAGCCGAGAGAGAGTGTGTGTCTTACTGACTAAAAACCATCCCGTTTCTACTCCTGCTTTTTGAGCCGGTGCCCCGGTACCCCACTAGACATTAAGCAGCTCTGGAAAAAAAGGATCATGGAGTGCATCTTTTACTTAGTCGGCTAGTCTCTTTTTAGTTGTTTTGCCTCTATTGAGTTCGGTTTACATTGAGAAAATTGGAACTATTCATGTTATTATCAAACATATTTCTGCAACATTGACACAGTATACAAAAGGAGTTTGTAATCCATGATTGTCTTCATTCTTTCATCCTCAATTCCGGGGAGTTAAAGGCTTTCAATATACAAATTTTGCTTTTCTTCTTTACAAGGCGCGAACGTGGGAAAGGAAAAGAAAAATGGAATCTGAAAACGTAACTTGCAGGAAGCCCTATAGATCAGGTTCACTAGACAGTCTCTATTATAATAATTCGTCACTGCTTGATACTACAATGTTGAGCGTACCTAACATGTCACTGAACGAAAGTGATACTATCAAGAACCTCAATGAAACCATTGAAAAACTGTCAGCAGAATTACGGAGCGCACATTTAGAGATTGAAAATCTAAATAGTGAGAATTTTAGATTAAAGATGGATCTAGGCACCTGTCATACAACAATTGATGCACTGAAAAAAATAACTTTATCAGACAGGAAGTGTACGACGCCGAGACGATTCCGTAATACTACACAAAACAAATGTATCTCCACACCAACAAGACCGAGAGATTCTGCTTCTGCTCTGATGGCACCAGTAAATAATACCCTTTTGACGCTGAAGGAAGATGAAAACAAATCAATAATTTGCAATAAAGAATCAGATACGATTGTTTCAACATCACGTCATGACTGTAACACAACACAGAGCAACATTGTTCACACTGATCTGTTACTCGTGTCAACAACGAGACCCAAATCAAGGGAAGAGATTAAAAACAATGAGCCAACTAACAACAAAATCCTACCGCAAGTTACTGCAAACGCTGTAGTAGACATCACGGACAACGTTAAGAGTAAGAATAGAGTCATGATTTTTGCTGATCAGGCAGGTTACGGTGTAAGACAGAAACTTCAGTATTATTTGGGAGACTCCTTTGTCGTTATGTCTATGATAAAACCGCATGCTAAAATAGACGAGGTTCTGAAATCTTGTGCATCTACATGTGTTGATTATACTAAATCAGATTTCGTGTTGGTCCTGGTCGGCTCAAATGATCGGAACCCAATGTTATTCCAAACACGTTTGCACCACACTCTTTGCCAATTAAAGTCCACAAATGTATTAGTAGGAAAAATTTACCGTAATAATTACTTAAACCCTAATGTATTAAACGACTTGGTATAACTAGTGTGTGATAATTGTGACAATTTTCTGTTCATTTCTCTAGACACAAATTATTGTGACATGCAATTGAAAAATGTGAATAAAGTATTAGCATGTAGACTAATTCTTAGACAAATATTACAAGTAAATTACAAAACTAACTACCAAAATTATAAGATAGAATTGGCATATCGTGAAAAACAACGTAAAATAAAACTTTTAAAGGATGTATCTATACAAACTGATGACTTATCCTTGGACAACAATGTCTTGACGCTAACACAAGTAAATAATAAAGTAATTTCCTCGTCACAAATTGATGAACACACAGGGCATATACAGTTTTCGGATTTTTTTCGTAAGTAACAGAGATTCAACTGTTACACGTATGAGTAACTTGGTAGAATCAGTAAATCAATTGTGCATATGTCATCAGAATGTGTGTGGAATTAATAATAAGAGTAACGAATTGTCCTTGTATTTAGAAATGATTGGAAAAAGGATAGCCTATGTATGCTTAAGTGAACATTTTTTGAATGATAAAAATGTAAATTTATTAAATATAGATAATTTCAATCTAATATCTTATAACATTAGAAGTAAAAAGACAAGAGGTGGTACCTTAATTTTAGCACACACAGACAGAAAAGCTGAAAGTGTGGATGCAATAAATAAACTTTATAGAGTAGAAAGTTTCGAAATTTGTTGTGTAAAGGATATTGATACAGGATTATATTTGTGTTGTTGCTATCGTAATCCAGATTATAAAAATTTTGACAATTTCATGACAAATTTGGAAAAACTGCTGGAGTATTTTTTTAATAGGAAGTGTGTGATTTGTGGTGATTTTAATATTGACATACTCACGGAAAGCTTCAAAAGAACCGAGTTCTTGGGCTTGTTGAAATGCTATAATTTTAGATATCTCATTGATACACATACTTTTATGCGCAATGACTCTCATTCATGTATAGATAACATTTTAACTAACTTGCCTGACGACTGTGTAGAGGGCTGTATAGTGGATCACAATGGCTTGGCTGATGGACACGGGGCTCTTCTGGGTAATTTCACTTTGGAAAATATTGTAGGTAACCATGATAATGACAATCAGATAACTGTGCGGACAAGAGTTTTTAATAATAAGAACAGTGTTACTTTTAGACAACAAATTAATGATCATAATTGGAGTGATATGGGAATCAACACATTTTTAAAGTCTTTTGATAAGGTATTTCGGTCCAGCTTTAAAAAACGTAATATAAAAATTAAGTCAAGGCGTACCTTTCAATTAAATTGGGTCACTAGAGGGGTGAAAACCTCAAGTAAAATGAAAAGACTCTTATGCTCGAGTGGGGCTAAATTAGATGCTAGTGTCCTGAACTATAAAAATATATACGTCAGAATCTTCAGGAGGGTAATTTCAAGTGCTAAAAAACTGACTGTCAGTGAAAAAATTAAACAATCTAAAAATTCAAGTAAAGAAATTTGGAAAATTATTAACAAAAGTACAAATAGGGTAAAAGTAGCACGGACGCAAATTAAACTAAAAATAAATAACCAAATTATAGATAACCCGGAGGAAGTAGCTAATATTTTGGTACAGCAATTTGATCACAAGCACGTCTTGCCTAGTAATGATGGTCGAGATGCGGTTAAATTACTTCAGCAAAGCACACAAAGGGTGGAATGTGATATGGATGTACACCCTACCACTCCGAGTGAAATCTCTAAAATCGTGCAAAATATGCAAAATAAAAAATCGTGTGGCTATGATGACATTCCAATATCAATAATTAAAGACAATTTACTAGTGTTATCAGAACCTTTGTCAATTTTTTATAACAAGTGTATTTTAGAAGGCATTTTCCCAGAACAACTAAAGATCGCTAAGATTGCTCCCATACATAAAAAGGGCGTAAAAAATGATCCAGCAAACTACAGACCCATTTCTTTGTTGCCCACGTTCGGAAAAATATTTGAAAAAGTTTTAAAAAACCGCTTAAGTAGACATCTTAATTTAAATAAAGTAATTAATCGTAAACAATTTGGGTACCAGAAGAATGTTGGTACTGGTGATGCTATTTATACATTGATAAATGATGTTATTGAAAAAATAAATTGTAAAATGAGGGTAGCTGGTATCTACTTGGATCTGAGCTCAGCTTTTGATACAATTGATCATAACCTTTTAATTATAAAAATGGAGCACTACGGTATTAGAGGCAAAGCCTTACAATTGTTTTCCTCGTACTTAAAAAATAGAAAAATGTTTGTAGAACTTGATTCTACCCAACCTAATGGATATAAAAACAGCTATAGGTCATCAATGTTAAATATTACAGCAGGAGTACCCCAAGGATCAATTTTGGGCCCTTTGTTATATATATTGTTTACGAATGATCTTATAAATTTCATAAATATTTTTTTACCGGATATACAAGTTGTAGTTTACGCGGATGATACTAATGCCGTAGTTGCAGCTAACAACATCAAAGACCTTACCTCTCAGGTTAATGCAGCCTTGCAAACGTTTTATAATTGGTTTAATTCTAACATGATGAAAATAAACACTACAAAAACCAAAATTATGTTATTTAAAACTACTGCGCGCTGCAAAGATAACATGGATATAGAGGTTGATAATGTTAAAATTGAGCTTGTCAGGGAAGTAAAGTTCTTAGGGATCAATATTGATGAATTTTTAAACTGGAAGAAGGAACTAGCAGCTCTGGACTCGTCAATTTCATCTGCTTGTTACGCGCTAAGAACTGTGAGAGATGAAGTTAGCATAAATCACTTGAAGATGGTATATTACGCGCTGATTGAGTCCAAACTTCGGTATAGCATACAGTTCTGGGGAAACAGCTACCATTACAACTGGCATAGGGCATTCGTTCTTCAAAAAAGAGCGATTCGAACTATAGTCCGCATCTCTCAACGTGACACATGTCGACCGTTTTTTAAAGAACTTGGAATCCTTACAGTTCCAAGTCTGTATGTTTTAGTATTATTAACAAATCTAAAAAAATATATATATGACTACGAGACAGGCGACGATAGGCTAGCTAGGGAGAAGTCGCGACGAAAGGACTTGGGTCACAGAATCATCCCTGCCTTTGAAATCGTAAGACATGGCCCACAGTGTCAGGCAGTTAAAATTTTCAATAAATTACCGCTCGACTTGAAAAGTATTTTATACACGAGCTCATTCAGGGCAAGGCTCAAGACATTCCTATTAGAAAAATGCCTCTACTCAATAGACGATTTGTGATTTTAATTAATTATATGTGTGACTATTGCTTTTTTGTGCTGTTGATATTTTTTTATTATTATTTTTTTTAAAGTGTAATGTTACTAACTATCTTTATTATTATTCAAATTTGTATTATTTTTTCAATGATTATTAAATATTATCTGTAATTAATTATATGTAAATGGATAAATTTTATGATAATTTTCTTTTTGACATTTTATGATTTATGACATATTTAAATTGGTGATTGCTTTTTTTTTTATTACGGTTATGATATTTTTTATGTTAATTGTTTTTTTTTATGTAACACATTCAGACACAATGTATTTTGTTATTGAATTGAATAAATGAAATGAAATGAAATATAATTATAACAAACATGGATTATGTGAGTATTAATTCGTGCAGATTTAGCTACACGTGCACTTATATTATGACGTGAGGTAAAAGAAAGGGTTGGAGAACGTAGAGTAACATTTGAAAGGATTTTAACTTTTGTGAATATAATATTTTAACTGGTAGTCCTTGTTAATTAATGTTTCGAATATTTAAGACTTCATTAGTTATATGGCCTTCTATATTGATTTTATTATACAAATATGTAAGGCTTTATAAATCTAATTATGCCTTTAAAGACGAAACCATTAAGTTATTGGTGAAGAAATATTTTTGATATTATAATAAAGTGAAAGCCTGATAAATAGTATTTTAATATCAAAAATATTTAAATGAAATGCGTATTTTTTTATTGTAAAATCAAAAATGATTTTGTCTGACCATTGTTTTGATTAACGTGAATCAACCTGATGCATAATATAAATATTTTATCATATAAATTTATCATATTTTTCCATATAAATCATTTGCATTGATAACAAATTAAAATGGGGTAAACAAAAGAAACGTGACTAGATACAATCATTATTTGTTTTTCACTATTTTCCTTAGAAAGACACGTAGCTAAGGGTGACTCAAGAAAATACACCTAAACAGAGAACAAATTAAATAAGAAACGTCTTCGCGACAATGATTCATAGTTAGGGCTGGCCCTCAAATCTCGATGGCTCACGCAGGGCTGACCCCTCGCAAACACAGATTGGGTGTGATGACCAAATTTACTTAGACGGTACTGCACAAATTTTTGCACTAACGTATATTCACGCACAATAGTATAGTCATAAAGAAAATTAATTTAAATTTTTTTTCTTACATTCTTCCTTAAAATCAAACGTGTAGATTTCTTGATAAGTATAGAAAGCACCGAAACTAAGTCTGTTTCTGAAAATTAAAGGCAGTCTTAAAGATGAAACACAGTCTAACAGTCATTTTTAACGACATAGTCTGGAGACATATTCAACTCTATAAAATATTATATGTACCAAAGTTAGTACAAAATGCTCGCCTCAGTAAAATGTATTACTGGTACTTTTAAACAGGGAACTCTTACAAACGACCGTCGATTATGGAAGAGCGCCTTCACTGAGTAATTTAAAAACAATACAAGTTTTACGATATACGCGTTTAGCACGCGAGTGTACTATATCTTTTGGAGTGAGGGCTTCGGCAAACATTCGAGATGAATCATAAAAACGCACAATAGTTTACGAGTGCGACTGTACGACCAATTTTATTACTACGTCGCACCCCCTGCACTTGTGTATGTGCTTGTCTTGTATCTATTTGTACAATGCGCAACGAAAGTTTCCGTCACCAGATTCTATTATTTGATATCATTGTGTTAACATAAATTAATATTTTTGTCTATTTCGTTAGTTTTGCTATATTTTCATTAAATTTATAATACACTTTTATGTGAACAATATCATTGGTTACCTTTAATCTCATAATCAAGTATACTCTAACGTGTGTGACCGGTATTATAAGAAATTGTTACTGTAATGAAAGGCACACATCTTATAAAAATACATGTAAACTAATTTTCTATTGTATCAATGTACACCTACTTTTCACCATTTGTGTTATCAGTCCCATGTAATAAGGGATGAACCTATTACCAGTTTTTTATTGTATTTTTGAAATAAGCTTTAATTAAGTACACAATAATCATTTTCCTAACATTCATAGACTTAGATTTATTTATTCACGACATATTTTGTGTATGTATCTTTGGAAACACTTTTGTTGCTACCTGTACATTAACATTCATTCCTTTTCTGTCGTCTCGTTATATTTTCCATAGGTGAAAATGAAATGTAGTAAATTATTTATGTAGCTGTACATAATGTATTATGTTTTGTGTCGGGCCTTAAAATACTATGCTGCAATGTGAACGAGAAATGTCTCCTGTTACTAAGCGATGACATTCATGTAATGTAATGTTGATGATCAGTTACCTAAGATTGGTCTTAGGTACTGTATGCCGTATCGATTTAACTGTAATTGCGTGATGATTTTGACTGTACGGTTGGTGCGGTGGCTGGGCAACTGGCTGCCGCGCAACGGGTAACGGGTTCGATTCCCGCACGGAGCAACTCTTTGTGTGATTCACAAATTTTGTTTCGGGTCTGGGTGTCATGTGTATGTGAACTTGTATATTTGTAAACGCACCCACGACACAGGAGAAAATCCTAATGTGGGGCAACGTTTTTTAAAAAAGAAAGAACGAAAAAAAGAGATTGATTCTAAAAATTTACATACATACATAGCCTTACGACTGTGTCCCATTGGTGGGCTTCCTACTAATATTATAAATGCAAAAGTTTGTATGTTTGTTTGTTACTTCTTCACGTCAAAACAACTGAAGGGATCGAGATAAAATTTGGAACAGAGGTAGATTATAGTTTGAAATAACACATAGGTTGCTTTTTATCCCACGGGAACGTAGACAAAGCCGCAGGCAGAACTTAGTAAAACATAAATGTTGGCAGGTTACCTATTCTGTGATAATGTTCCTCCTACCCTAAACTACGAAGTCGTTAACTAGACCACTTGCACTACTCAGTGGCTATTATTATTGATCACGTTGTTAACGCCAAGTTAAATGTGTACCTAACAGCCAGGTGTTAACATAAATAAATTAAACTAATCGATGCTCTGTACATTTTATAGAAGGTTATTGTAAAAACTTGTGTTTCGGAGGGTAAATGCTTGTATAACGGTCAGATGATAATAGGTAATTAATTAATGGGTCAATTTCTTTGTTCGTTCTAAATTAAGCACACGCGATTTTGGGCTTTGTTGCTGAGCTACTATAGCTCTATTATAAAGCTTTAATTTAAACTTTAGCAGCTATACAAAATTAATTAAAATAACAAACCTAAAATTAGACTACATCACAGTCTGTTGCGTTACACAAAATAATAATATGAATAAAACAACAGCAAAATCATACCGATAGACATCCCACGCAAATTGAGATTTATTTCCAGATACAAAATATAATTTCAAACACAACATAATAAGGATTAGAGGTCCGTAAATACGTAAAACGTACCATTTGTTTCGGTTGGCGAGTCACACCCTTCGTCGAGTAATCCGTGGTAATGCCACCAAACCGTCGGTGGAAGTAAAGGGTTCCGTATAACTTAATTCCAATAAAACTGAAAACGTGCGACGAATAGGGATCAGTGCTGTTAAGCATGGCTCTATTCTTTTGAAGACGGGACAACGTTTTAAATCCTTTGTCTTAGAGAAGAGGGTTCGTGTATCAGTCACTTAAATCTCACTAGAATAATATTATGGGAAATTAAATGGGATTAAGTGGGAATGTCTGAATTTTTCGACAATAGTTAATTGCTTTTTAACCATGTGATAAAGGAAGATGGAAATTTATTTTCGATATATAATTTGCACTCAGGGTGAGATATCTGTTTTCACTATACGTCATCTTATTTATATCAAGCTGAAGAGTTTGTTTGAAATCAGCGGAATTACTGGCCCGATTTTATTGCATAGTGCATTTATTGAGAAAGGCTATATAACTTCAAGCTATACACACTTTTAATAGCACCAATAAAATAATACATTATTCTACTTCGTAGAATTATTTTTAACATAATAATTTATTGATACAGTAAAGTTTATAAAATAAACAGTAAAACAATATGATGTTAAATGAAATGCAAACATAATATCAGTTGGAGAGTATTTTATAAATATATGTGCGATCGAAACCTTTATTAATTACTTCCTTCTTTCAAGCACATTTTACGGGCCGATGGCTTTAATAATTAACTAGTAACTTTAACACAGCAATATACATCCTCATCATTATAATTTCCCTTTGACAGCTCATTTTTCACGTTAAAATTTAAACGTAAGTTATTGGAAATAACTATAGTAAAGTTTTGAGTGTGTATACAAAAGTAACATAAGGCCAGCATAACATATTCACATGGCGTATCACGGAAATGACGAGAGCACAAAAAGTGCAACATATTTTTTAAAGAAAATGCCGAAATATCGCATGATAGGTCTCGACTCAGCCCAGTAGGGATGCAATAATGAAATGCTGCGAGACGTGTCCCCTCCCTAGCTACGGGAACGGAATACTGATACCGCCGAGCCTCCGTTTCGCCTGCATGCCACTCGGCTGTCAACAAAAAGACGAGATGGATCTTTTACAGTTGACGGACGCTTTTCTCCTATAGAAAAATTGCTTTTCGTAATACCCTATAAAGTTATAACAATATGTATATATATTTTTCGTATCCGACAATATACAAAATGAAAGCAAATGTTTTTCCTATAAATCTTTATTCCACAACTCGAGAGAGTTTTAGCTAACCTTATTTTAGCATCAGATTCAGGGTATAGAAAGGTGTGTATTTCCCTACTTCCCAATTTCCTAGTCTTACTACAACATCGTACGTCGATATGTCAGTCAATTAGTTCCTCGAAGCTATGTTCTGTGTTGGGGATCGGAACATGGAGAACAAAGAGTTATGATACCGTATCGGTATTCATTTTCATTATAATTATCAAATATTGACTGTATTGTAGTTAGCTTGAGATATCTATCTATTTAAGATATCGACATCACTTTTATATAGACAATTTTTGTGGAATAACCCAGTAAACGAGCTGACGGATCACCTGAAGCAATTGCCGCCACTCATGGACAGTTGGCTACTTTAAACACCAGAGGCATTACAGGTGCGTCGCCGGCCTTTTAGGGGTTAGGAATTTAATATGTACAAATATTTTGCAATTGTACTTTTATAAACTACTACTGAACCTATACCTCTCCACTTCCAAATCATTCAATTGAATGCGAGCAACATCCAACGACTCTCAGTAACTTTTGTTTTAATTTATACATGTTTATAAAACTCACTCTTTTATTATTCCCGTTTCATCGGAATGACTTTTAAAATTGCCCACCTTATTTTAAAACAATTTTTATGTGATATTGTGCGAAAACTGCGATGCAATGTCCTCGTTAAATTGTTACTAAATTCTTTATGTGTGTTGACATTTTGGCTGAGTTCCAGGCTCGGCTTTGCTTAAGGATAGAGATACACGATACGTATCTTTATTGCAGAAAATGTCTAAGTACCTATATTAAAACCAAAATAATAAATTTCCCCTAAACCATTTAGTTACTTCTATGAAATCATTGTATCTTTCCTTAAATGACTTTTCTCAATTGAGTTGAGCCTGAGCTATACATACTCGTACATGACACATCAGCAGCTTATAAGTGACTACTACTAACCAAAGGCTTCTTCTCGCATGGAGAAGATTTAAGTATTAATCACCAAACTTGCTCAGGAATGTTTTCCTTTACTGTTTGTCAGTGGTGTCTAAATAATCTTAGAAAGTACATACATATAACTCGGAAAAAGCCTTTGGTAAGTTTTCTAACTGAAGATATGTTTCTACTTGACACAATAGTTTATTATTACACATACATTGACATCTCATGCATAGATTGGCCACAACAAGAATAGCTTAACATATTAACGTGGACCATTCAGTAAATATCTGTTTTTCTACTCAATTTATAAAGATACCAAGTACAGTATTCTTGTAATATAGTACTAGGATTACTTTATAAGACTGTACTAACACTAACGTTCGCCAGTATGTGACTCCAAGAGCCTATCACGTACAAGCTCCATTAACTTACCCAGTTGCCTCGGTACCCTAATAACTTTTAGGACGATAAGACACTAACTACTTCTATTTCTTTCAATCCTAGTTCAGGGAAACTCTTTCAATATAACGGGTCTATAAACTAAAAGAACTGTCCTCCTATTAGATTTTGGAGCTCAGAATTCTATAATATATGAAATATTTAAATAAGGACATTTTTAGTATGTCTTATATGTTGTGGAGCTAGATTCGATTTGTCTGCAATGAAGATACTTTTGGACAGGAAAACTCTATGTTTGCAAAAAATACGTCGTGTTGATTCATTTCATGCTAGGGACAGTTTCAACAAAATATTCTGATATAAAATCAAACATACAGAAACCAACAAATAGCTTGCTAGATAAAACATACATACGTGATAGAGATAACAGAGAGCAATTATGATACAATTTTTCTTTTAAATTTTGGAAGACAAACTAAAAAAAATATCATGAACCAAACAATGATACTTATTGAATCTTATACTTTCTCCTTCTTTTTTAATTTATTCTATACCTATAACTAAAACAGAAGCAAGAGTTTGTCTGGTTTTAAAAGGGTCCCCAAAAACAACCCTCGAACCACTTTCATTGCACAAAACAAAAAATCCGTTGCATCAACGCTGAACGACAGGATTGACGGAATCCTGAAGTGCATTCAGCGAATAAACAGGTGAACTTTACTTCCCTTTGGTTTCAATTTATGTGTAAAGGGTTACTGAATGAATTTTTTAAACGAAGGATTAGTAAAACGTTTCTATTATTACATTTTAGTGTAAAGAAGTTGTTGTTGACTGTAGAGAAAGAGAAAGAAGTATGTAGGATTTGTAGCAATTGGCATTCCATTATCTTTGCCTACCCGTGGGAGACAGGCGTGAGGTTATGCATGTATGTATGTGTTTTAATGTAATATGAGTACTCTATCTCTTATTTTTCAAAGAACTGTTTTTAACTTTTGGTGAAAAGGGTGTTCATTTTAATGAACAACGAACACCAACTTAAGGATAACACTTTAAGTTTTAACTGTTCTACTATTCAGTGTAACACCCACTTTCCACCATTTTCGTTAAGTTTCTCACATACTTGCCAAGAAGCGAGCCTAGTGCCACCACATCGGGTCCGATAGGTGTAGATTATTTTAAAATATTAGACACAAATGTATGGAAAATAAATGCTTAGGAAAATTTATTGATTTTAAATATCGCGTAACGTCACTTCTAGGTACGTATTATATGTATATAGAAATGACGTATTAGCTCCCACTCTTAAACATTGATTCGTTACATCTGTTATCTTATATAACAAAAAAAACGTGTCTAATACATTTTCATTACCTAAATGATGGACTAAATAGATTTTTCATTTTCATACCCCATCATCATCCCTATTCTAGACTCCGTGCTTTGACTGAGTATTGTAAAAATCAGAAAGACCGATAACTTGCATGACCCGTGACTCATATCCGAAGGCATTTACGTGGTAGTCGCACTTGTGAACATGACCAACGAGTTATTAATATTTGCTAGTTTACTCTTTCTTTTTTTTTCATTCTCTTGGCTATAAAAAATTCAGTTCGAGCCCACATTCTTGTTTTCATCAGTTAGGTACAACGCAAAGGAATTTGTTTGAAAGTTGAAATAGTTTCAACAATTTTTTTTCTCTGTGTACAATACAAACTATAGGAAAAAATATGGCGTGTGTGATGACAGTTAGAATGGTTGAAAAATGGGTGTGTGTGTATTTTATTCTACATTTACGACTATCTATACCGTGCAGTGTTGTTTTAGAGTGGTTCGAGTACTTTTTAGGTATGTTGGAACAATATCCTACTCGTGTTTGTTATCCGTTTCGTTTATTTATAATAGTCAAAAGAGCGACTGTAAAATCCATCGCTCTCTGTATGTAGGTATTGAAAAGAGAAACTTTTTTTATCGATTGAATATTTCGGAAGAGAACAACTTTTGGTTCACCGCTATTCACAGTTGGGCCGTACTAAATAACTGTCAAAAATGATTGTTCTTTTAGTTTATTTATTGCCACATTTTTCGGAAAATTCCAAGTACGGTATTACATCATATTAACCCACTCTATTTCAGTCTAGTATCTGTCCGAACATTTCTTCAGTTAACTTACTGTGCCGGGCATTTATCTTCCGAGGGATACAAAGGGATGTCATAATAAAATATCCCACTTACGTAGCAACCACGTGATATGGGTTGACGTTATAATAACATAACGTCTTCGTGCCAACCCTGCTGGTTATGAAGGCTTTTTTAGACTACGTGTTTAAGATTACTTTATTATTAAATTTGTACAGCATTTCCGAAATAGTTTATTGGCGAATTTTTGTTAGAGTTAGAGTACCTTCTATAATAATATCACCAAACAGCGTTTGCTCAGACGGATGATCAACTGATGGTATATAATCGACGCCAACCACAGACATCAGGAAAGGAGAATTTAAATCTGGACTGAGATTTGGATTATGAGAATAGTATTTGTAAAATGTATAGAATGGAACACATATATTTTTACTTGAGTTTCTATTTAAAAAGGTAATTACGAAAAACTGATTGCACAACAGTTTCTCCTATACCCAAATTAAGCACAAAATTCGGCTACTATAGAACTGTAAACTCATTGTAAACTATTCTACAAACTGAATTAAGTAAATACTTTCATAATTGATCGTTTAGCCGTGTCGTGTTGACGTTTAAGTTAGGTCATTACGACGAACCTAATCGTCTTCGACGTCGGAATCTCGAAAGTCTTGAAGTCACAGAAACTTCGAGAAAAGGTGAACAGTTAAGAGATAATGATCCACGGAATCGCTTATTAAAACTTTGCTCCACACTTGGCTACTTTCATTCAGCTTGGAAAATTCTAAGGGTCTATATTTATACACGACTATGTTTAAATGTAGGTAACCCGTGTATTATAATTTGATGTTTTAGAGTTGGAATAAACTTTATTGACAAAATAATTATACAAATTGATACAGAGATGTTGTGTCTTAAAGAAATTCCATCGTTCTGGCAGGATTGGGGCAAGCAGTATACTCGGAGCTGGCATCGCTTGAAATTTAAGGCGGGAAGTACTGCGATTGGCTGATAACGCCAGGTGTGCCACCCGCGCACAGGCCTACCAACTCATAAGTACTAATATAATCTTCAATCTTTTGCCCTTGCTATAGATTATATCAAATTAAAATTAGGAGGCACGCTACAATTTCAAAAATTCAATGTTTTTTGTTACTGTGTTACCTAGAAACCAGAGACTCTAGAAATGAATTCTATTTTTAACTTTATACAATTGGGAGCGAAAAACGGCTTTTTTACATATTAAAGTGTTCGTTTTACAACAAAATACTCTCATTTTAAAGGTTAATAAATTGCCTTTCATACTACTTACGTTAGTAATGATTGAAATACAAGTATTTTATAAATCTTGATAAATACGTTCTGATATGTAACTATATCAAAATAAATCATCGATATATCTCGATATATCTAATCTACATATCAGTATTCTCTTAAATAATTTCAATTTAAATGCACATTTTTTCAATCGTGTTTTGGTTCCATGTCAAAGGGGAAAGCATATTTCCATAATTCAGAGTTCACAAGCATCCAATTCAAATATTTGACTGTTTCTCCAAAGGAGTTGATAGTTTTGTATTATAGAGTAATACATCAAATAGGTTAGCGATAATGTAGATATTTTTAGACTTGCGAGAAAAGAAAGCTACGAAAAATTACGAACACGTAAATACTTAAAACTTTTTCACAAAGTACTACGTGACGTCATACAAAACCTAGGGAATATTTTTGCAATTAGCACAAAAGTCCTTTTACGAAACTCTGCGGTGATATTAAACTCGCTGATGAATTGGGAACAAACTCTGTAACTCCAATTAAGCTTATTAGATAAGAGTTGAAATTAATTAGCGAAAACGAATCGGTCATAAATTAAGTAAAAGCGGATGTTTGAATCCCACCAAGTTGGAAATTTCTCGCTTTACACCGCCTGTTATTAAATTTACAACCGTTTGTTGCTTTCTTAATATTTCCGTAAATGAGATATTGTAAGAATTGTTGGAATGTTTATGAAATAAATTAGTTTTGTTTCGCTTTATCTTAGCTGTCTTAACTTTTGGCTGAAGTAGACGCGAGCGTGGCATGTGAACGAGGAATGCTTCTTTGAATTTGTTTTACAAGACATCATCGCCATATTATGTAGAACTGTCTGTTCCTAGCTCCGGAGCTGCGGACTACCTAGCGGGTTTACCGGGGCTCCAGCTCGAAAAGCAGGAGTAGGAACGGGGTGGTTTTTAGTCACTAAGAGTCTGACACTCCCTTTCGCCTCGTTCATGGCGAGAGAAGTCATTGGATGATTTTCCCCCCTTAAAAAAACCGTTGCATGAGCTCAATCTCAATTTGCTACAATTATGCATCATCAGGCAGGTATTGCATAAAAACATATGACCTAAACTGGACCACACGCATCACGTCATTTGATCCATGTACATAACTCCCCTTAAATACATCTCATTACAACGCTATAAAGCCGTGTAAATTCTAGCAATTTTCCAATTATCTATGTAGAAGCGACAGATTAAGCAAACGAGATGAATCAGTGACTCATAGGTCTTCCCGACGATGACATTGCCCGCCAACTGAGTCAGCTATGAGAAATCTCGTGAACGGGAGAATGCTAATAAGGGTTTTATCTTACATGGGATTTATTATAGGGTAGGTGAGATCACTTGAATTTATGAGCTGATTATCTCATGTCTTTGTTAAGCATGTAATAATGCTATTGTATGACTGTGTTTACTGTTGGTAAAAGGTTTTATCTGTGAGGTGTGGACACATTTGTTTACTGTATAGTCAACCTACCCCTAGTCCAGGAGTCTTATAATGATCACAATTCAAATAAAACGAACCGTAAAAGCTACTTAAGTTCAAAATCGATGGCTGATGAATTAGTTTTAAGGAATAAGAATTATTTAACTGTATAATGTATTACGCTGTGCTTAAGCTGTAAACGTATGCATGATTTTTTTTCTACTAAATAAATAAATAAATTGCAAATAATAAAAATGTAACACAACGCACAACACTAGAAATATCATTCTAACATTTCTGAAGAAATAATACAACATTCACACACTTTCGTCGGAACACTATCGCAAGATTTGTGTGCACTACAGGAGCACAATAAATGCATAAGGAATATTTATAGTCTTATCGGGACTTTTATAGTGAATATGATTTAGTGGCAAACGACCGAGGGGTTGCACGACGTCCGCCATTTTCGATTTTACGGTTCGATTCCCACAACTTCCTGAGTTATTCTGATTTTTTGGGTTTAGCGATTTGTCTACGAGTTGCGACACGTAGTTTAAATTGTAGGGCAATAAAATGTGATATTGACAGTTTTTCTTTTGAACGCACTTGAAGAATGCGAATTTAGCATCACTACAAAGAAGCCCGCAGTTTTCGAATGTTGTGCTCAATTATCTATTAGGAATAAAACTATTCAGCAATTTTATCATTTTGCCTAAGAATAAAAAAATGGAGGCACAAGTTGTTATTAATATCTATACTGTTCAGAAATTGGTATATGACATTTTACGAAATGTCGTTGAGAAGGCTTTAAATGAACGAAACAATAATGTACATCTTCAACCCAACGTTATTACGTTGGTATTCCAAAACGAAATAGTAAGCAAGATGCATAACAATAAATGAAAACACAAGAACTATTTCACAGCGAACTTGACAAGTAACTAAAAGAGCGAACGCAGTACAAATCTGTCTTCTACATTCCCATTCTCGCCATTCCAAGAGCAGCTCTAAGTGTCAGGTAGGCAAAAGTAAAGCATGAATATAAACGAAGCCCCAACATTTATGTGTTCTACCCATTTCAACGTGTTTCATACTAAATCTAGGAGAATTTAAGTATTTCTTGGTCTACAAATGTTACTCACAAAGATTATTTTACCCTTGTACACTTGAGCCTAATGGAATACGACTGAAGTACGAGTATCTTGGTCTCATGTATTTTAAACAGGTATTGGTTTTTATAACGTTAGGTTTCTTGTCTTTAAGAGAATAAGATATGTGTTCAAGATGGTTTCAAAATACATAATCATTCACATCCACAGCCTGTAAGTGGCCACTGCTAGCCAAAGGCCTCTTCTCGCATAAAGGTTTCAGTATTAATGTCCACGCTTGCTCAATGCATTTCAAACTTATGATTAGAAATCATAAGTCCAGGTTTCCTCACCATGTTTTAAGGTCTAACAATACAATATTTATTATAACAGTCTCTAAACTTACTGATTTCAAATTAAAACTTTTTGCATAAGAGGCTTTTTTAAAAACCGTTACGTAACTCGACACAATATCAGCTATCATAATATTTGTCCAGAGTTGCGGACAACGTAACAGGTTACCGGGATCCGGCTCAAAGCAGGAGGAACGGGGTGGTCTTAAGTCAGTATACATCACCGGCCTCATCTAGTTATTTAAGAGAATGGTTACAATGTACCTCTTACACGTTGTAAGAGTTACATTGTAACCTATTTGCAAAATAAATATCATTTATCATTTAGTAAGAATCTGACACTGCATTTTGGAAAGAAATAGCAAAAACATTGAACTCGTTATGTGGATATTTATAATCTAGTTATGACCGATATACGCGTACCAACAAAAGACCAAATACCATAGAAACTCATAGAAAAAACATCGGCAACTTCAACACTCGTATAATAAATATCTATCTACCTTCACATACATGTCTGTTTAGTTTACAACGTGTCGTTATTAACACACAAGAGAATACTGATGGAAAACAACTTCCTCGCTACCCTAAGTCCGAGTTTTACGACATGGGGTCACTATATATTGATATAGAGCAGTAATCATTGCAATGTTTACAGGTATTTACTTCACATAACGTCACGAAACTACCAAAAGGGGTAGACAATTATATAAAGTTGTATTTCTAGTTTATAGATAGTTACTTACGTGTTATTTTCGTAAGTTATATTATTAAATTCTTATTAAGGTACCCTTATTATCAAACTTAGGATCCAATTTCAATCTCTATGTTTACATTACACAGTATTATAATAGTTTTCAAATCCAAAAAATGTTGTGATTTTGTTCTCAGCTAATAAAAATACTCGTGTCGCATAATTTATTATAAAAACAAATGATTTCTACTAGAAACAAACGCTATCTAGCTACGATACGATACAAACAATACAACAAATCATTAACAGATTTTCACATTTATTACAAAATAATACGGTCTATTTTAGAAATCACCAAACTAGGTCTATGTCTACGCCTGTAGCAACATTACTAGACACTACTCACCTTTTAAGCCACTTCTTTTCTGAGCTTCCATCAAATAATGTCACCGTCCTATTTTCTTCTGAATGGATGGCGTCGACTTGTAAAGTTGTTTACATAAGCGGGCAGATAGATTCTAAGTAGATACGTACATATATACTGTGGCTGCAAAGAAAGATGGAACTTAGTAATGAAAGAGTACTTATACATATGTGCCTTATGTAAGAGTATTATGGTTGTGGTAATATAAATTAACTGCATTAATGGCGTGGTGGCCGTGCCATGGGTGCCGGGCCGTGGCCAAAAAGTGATAATGGCATTTTCTCAGTATAATGACTATTAATTATTAGCCCGGAGTCACCCCGTGTCTCGAAAAGCACGTAAAGCTGTTGATCCTGCACCTGACCTCTCTCCGGTCGTGTCGATCTGCCTTATGAGAATGAGGGAAAAGAGAGTGCACCTGTGTTTGCGCACACTTGTGCACTATAATATCTCCTGCATAGTGGGCTAGTCTAGTTAGACAGATTTTACACGCGTGGTCGAAATCGATCGAGAGATTTACATATGATGATTAAATTTGTTGCAGTAAATTACCTAAGTGCAACACTGTCAAACAATGCAATCAGAACAAAACGTCAAGTAAAACGTTACAAACGTTTATGAAGAAAAATGCTAGATTCATATGTAGGCACTACACTAGTACTCTTGTTTGTTTGAAAACAGCATGTTTCAAAAACATTCCACGCGACCAAATTACGTACAAGTATATAAAAGTACATAAAATGACTTTGAAAGCATGATAAAAGCAGTCTTTGCAGTAACATATCAAACGTAGAATAAAATGTACGGGAGTCGCACAAAAATAAAATTCACAAACAAGTGTGTCTTACCTCAAAAATTCTCTTTGCCATGAATTCTTTATGTTCGAAAAGCCAGGTTAGTAAAACGCGATGTAAGCTGCGGCTTTACTGTTCCCTTAGCAGCCATTTTTGGAAGCTCCGGATCAACATAAAATAAAATTGAAGTATAATACAAAATAATACACTGCATTACCACAGTATTGCAAAGAGATTTTCTTCGGATACCATTCCTTATATTTAAAAAATGATGAGTTTGTTAAAAAAAAACTTTGACGCAGAATTTAGATACTCGATTTTTAAGTTGAAAGATTTTCACACTCACTTCGTTCCAATTTTCGAATTGAAATATCGAATTCGCCGCTGCATCTGCAATCGCATTGGGAAATGTTCGAATTTTGAATTTATCATAGCATAACTGATTTTATTTTTGTGGAAATAGTTTGGTTATTTTTTTCATTCAAATTAAAATGGTTTTGTTGAACTGTTACATATTTTTTTGTTACTTTTATTTATGTGAATGGTGATATTTTCCTGCAACACATTTATAACAATAATACTGCAAAGAGAGGCTCAAAGGAATAATCTCGCTCCCTTGTCGAGCGGGAAATAAAAGAAACAACACAGTTTTGTCTCTGGTTTTGTTGTCAATAACATCAGCAGGTGTCCCGAGAGACGGGGTCATTCAACTCTGGACGCAGCTTGCTTGTGCTTAGAACGTTATTAGGAGCAGTGGTTAGGGGTAAACTTATGGGGATGTTCCCAAGTATATATGGGGCTGTAAAAGTTGAACGGATGGTTGGATTGCAGGTCAAATGTTACTTTTTCATGTACAAATGTTCCGTGTAGTATGTACAGACAGCTGCACATTAAAGTACTCGATTTTCAATTTTATTACAAAACGGTAAAGTTTGAATTAGAGTAGCTTGAAATGTTTGGTCTACATTAAAATAATCACTTAGATCTTCTTGGAAATTTACTTTGTAAAGTAAGTAGGTATCTTTACTGAAAGCTGATTACTGAAATTATATGATATATGACATTTTCATGGAAATTCCTAATTCTCGTACATTATTCGCATTACAAGATTAATATAAATTCTTTTTCAGTAGAAATGAGGACGTATTTCAACTAACGAAATTCCTAGAAACAGTATCAAGAGCCATCGATACTAGAATATAACGAGCAAGTTCTTCGAAAAAAAGAAATAATACGTCAACTTTTTATAGATAAACTGTGGAAGAATGACCACTCGGTCGCGTGAATTTAAAAAAAAAATACAATAATACTTATTTAATCCGACAACCGAACCAAAACCTCTTGCTTGGCAATTTCATAAACATTACACATACAAACATTAGAGGCATGCCAAAGTTAAAAGTTTCAAAGATTAGATAACTTAACATTTTAGCATGTAGGTAATGCATGAGCTGTGGACTGCCTAGCGAGTTACTGAGGCTCCGGCTCGAAAAGCAGGAGTAGGAATATACTGGTTTTTAGTCAGTAAGAATCTAACACTTCCTTTCGCCTCGCCCAAGGCGGGAGAAAACCTGAGATGATTTTCCCCCCTCAAAAAAAAAAAAACACCAAATGCTTTAGCTTTTCCATACACAATGAAAATTCTATGTTTGTTTAAGGGTTTATCGTAAAAACAATGGGTCATGCGGCCCGTCCCAGTGGACCGGGACATCAACGTTTGACCCCTACCTTACGCCCTTAATAAATACTTTATCCTGACTCAATGGAGATGTTTACCTCTTTATACTTGTTCAGAAAACCAATGAAAATGAGGCGGTAAGAATGATGTAAGAAAATTAATTAACACAAAAACAGTTGTCGTGGTATTCAAAATGAGTTTGTGCTTAGTTTCATAGTTATAAAAGAGGTGAAGATCAAGCTCCATAGCTTGCTATTTTGCATAAAGCCTATGTTCAGCTGTGGACCACTACAGGCGCATCACGATGATGTATAGGTAATAATTATTTTCTTTTTTAGAATATTCCTAAAAACCTAAAAAGGTTTTGTACACTTTTTAATCTTTTTAAACGAAATCATATTACATAGTAATCAAATTGGATAATAACCAGACTAGATACATTTTCTTACAATTTAATATAACACTTAGAATTATTAATAGTGGTTGATATCGAAATAGATTGGCATCATGAACATTATAAATGGTATTTAAGTATTACTAATCCTATTACTTACAAAGAAATAATAAGGAGATCTATACAATAAAAGAAAAATAATACTATTACCGTTAAGTTATCTAGAGATTCTATTTTCACAGAGCTTCTTAATAGAAATAAGTTGTTTATGCCTGTAGTCAATATCAATGTAAAAATATCATATGTAACGTATAATGTAATGGACTATATTTATTTATTGTTCATATATGTTGTTTTCTTTTTAATTTTCCCCATTCAAGTTAACATCTTATGCTATTTCGAGCTCGTCTTGACTTGCGCGAGTGTGAATATAGCATTAGAATTATTGTTAATTTTATTTAGTTTAGAAGTGTGACTGTCTAGAGTAGTAGCTACCTATTATTATTCGTTTGTCAAAACATTTAACAAAGCCCAACTTTCAAATCATTATTAATCATAACAAAGAGTTCAAAACCAAAACAATATTTTAATTATTACACAAATGTCAGTATAATGCAGAAATACCAAGTGTCAAATAGATTTACTCAGAGGTTTTGACAGACAGATGACAGTAAGAGAGAGGTCGGAGGAGGCTTCAAGAGTCTATGGTGTTTTCAGGTCGGTCATATAAGTACTTCCCGAAACAAAAATGCTTGAAAACATCGCGACAGTTTATCCCTCGATGAAATTGATTGGGTATCAATATAAAACAATACGACTTAAATTCGCTCACCAAAATAGGTACTGCACTTACCTTCAATATCACATTAATGAATATCAAAGTCAATCATCAATTTCGATAATGAATTTGGTAGTCATTCCGAAATCCGTCGGTGCCATGCGGCCGTTATAACAATCGACACTGTTTTGTATAATCTTCATAAGTTCATCGAAGTACACACACAAACTAGTATATGTCTGATTACGAGTTGTGTTTTGTTTTTAATGAATTGCGAGAAAAAATGACACAAGACTTTAAAAAAACGTACAATACGATAATTATTCTGACACCTGAATACAGTTTGTTTGGAAACTGATAGATTTCTTCTCGATTTCAATTAGTTATTCACTTTAGTTTTTTGTGGCATCTAACAACTCACCCGCCCAACTTACAAACCTTGCATTAATTTTACGCGATTGTGTATGTATCTATAAATAAAATTAATCAAATACCTAAACTAAAACGTCCAGATAAAAATACATCATTAAACTTCGGAAAATGAACTTAGCGAAATACCAACTGCGTTATGCCAGTGTGCGTGTCAACAGTACCTAACTGAATAAAACAAGATGGAAGCATCTATGGACTTAATACAAAGGGGTGGTCAGGGACAGTGCGTAGTATGCACAGCTTCACATTAAGGCATACACAACCAGTATAAGCTTGACCATTGAATGTATGAGCAGACTATAGAAGCTGAGACCAGGGTAAAGTGGTTTCGTATAGCTTAATGTATCACCGTAAGGGTCACTCGTCCATTACCGATGAAGTTTGTTCTGCGTGACCAATCGATGCACGTGGCGCACTCAAAATATTAGCACGAATTTGAGGGTTTGAATTTATGTATGGCTAAGTTGGGGCTGCTAATTGTTGTAAAAGGGTCCCCAGTTTTGATAAATACTGTGACTGGCCACGTCCACAATGAATCATGTTGATAGAATGGAGTGGATTGATTTTTCAACACTTTTTTATCGGATGTCGTTGTTTTACTTGGGCGTGAGATCAATACGACACCAGCAATTTATACTACGCTAACTCGAAATTTGGTAAAAACGTTTTTTTATGCCAAGTTGCTTGAAATATGTTTTTACATACGTCATAAAAAAATTGAGAAGAAATATGCAAAAATAAGAAAGTTACAAATCTTATAAAACGCTAAGTAAGGGTACTTTTTGAAATCACTCGATTTATATTACGCCAACTATTATTAGCGGAGTGTGCGCGGGCATCACTTTGGTCAAAATCCGTGCAACACTGCACTAACTCATAGTTAGCGTAGTTTAGTGCGTTCGTGTGTATACTTGTTCGTTTGTAAAATGAACTACTTAGCGACTTTTACATAGTAAATACTTATGTGTTAACGTATTAATTAGTTTATTAATGGTACGTTGACTATTCTTTTTGTAAGTAAGTACATGTTCTTTATAAAAATATTGAAATATGCATCAGATGATTGATCATGCACTACGACCTCCCGTACTACACTACGCTAACATTAGTTAGACGTGTATAAGATGTAACATTTTTTTGATGAATTACGTTTATATACGGCTAACTTGCACTAAATCAAAAAATAGAAATAATTAAGGAAATATAAATATGAGATATTACAATGAATAAAATAAATATTAAGCATACCAAATTTCAAAAAAGTATCTTAATTAATGTAAAAGTTATCACGTTTTTCCCTTTAAACGCCTCTACTGTAAAGTACGCTTTTTTGAGTTAGCGCAGTATAAATTGCTGGTGTCGAATACTAGGTAGGTAGTTAGTTATAAGGTTTTCTTTTGAGTGGTGAAAATTATCCAATGACTTCTCCCACCTTGGGCGAGGCTAGAGGGAGTGTCAGACTCTTACTTTTTTTTTTTTTTTTTTTTTTTTTACATTTAATGGGTCGACGTTTGACCGCTATCTCACCTGATGGTAAGTGATGATGCCGCCTACGGTGGAGCACGTCTGCCCATAAGCAACCTATTCACTCGGGCCTTGAAGACACCCAGGTTATACCCATCAGGAAACACAGACTCCGGCAAGGAGTTCCACTCCCTAGCAGTTCGCACAAGGAAGCTTGAAGCGAAGCGCTTCGTGCGAGTGGGTGGGATATCTACCATGAAGCGGTGACGCCTCGCCGATTGTCTTGTGGTTCGATGATGAAAAGGACTAGGGGGAATCAAGTTGTGCAATTCCCCCGCACACTCTCCGAAATGTATCCGGTAAAAAACGGAAAGGCTTGCGACCTTGCGCCTGTGTTCAAGGCTTTGAAGCCGGGCCTCCACAAGCGCATCATCGTTGATGAGCTTCTTGGCACGCCTTTCAATGTGTTCGAGCGCATCTAGCTGGCATTTAGCCGAGCCGTCCCAAAGGTGAGAACAGTACTCCATACATGACCGAACCTGCGCTTGGTACAGGCTCAGCAGTTGTTTCGGTGTGAAGTACCGTCTCACCTTCGAGAGGATACCCAACTTCCTACCAGCCAGATGCGCCTTCGACTCTATATAAGAGCCGAAGTTTAGCGTTGGCGATAGAGTTACGCCAAGAAGCTCTAGATGATCCGATATTGGAACGGATACATTTCGGAAAGTAGGAGCCAGCGGAAATTGACTCCGTTTGGCAGAGAATAGACACGCCTGGGTTTTGGTAGCGTTGAACTTGACCAAGTTGGCGTCTCCCCAATCGGAGACCGCCTTCAAGGACGAGCTCAACCGTTCGACCATGGATTCTCTTAGAGACTGGATCTGTGTTCCGCTAGTCCGCGCATCGGACACGTACCTTTCAACAACTGTGCTGTCATCTGCATACCCAAAGATACCGGGCTTAAGCAGGTCGTTGATGTGCAGCAAAAAGAGCGTTGCTGAAAGTACTGACCCCTGAGGAACTCCGGCGTTGATGCCAAATTGGTCAGACGAGCAGCCATCGATGACTACTCGAATTGACCGATCCCTCAGGAAGTCTGCAATCCATTTGCACAGATCAGCGGGAAGTCCATATGCAGGAAGCTTGCCGATAAGGCTGTCGTGCCAAACCCTGTCAAAGGCCTTCGATATATCGAGAGAGACCGCTATTGCCTCCCCGTGCTTCTCGATGGCCTCGCTCCAGATGTGAGTGGCATACGCAAGAAGGTCCCCAGTAGATCGGTTGCGGCGAAACCCATACTGCCGATCGCTGAGGAGGTCGTTACCTTCAAGGTATGCCAGGAGCCTGTTGTTAAGTACACGTTCCATACTCTTACAGAGTATGGACGTGACTGAGATTGGTCGGTAATTGTTAGGGTCGGCACGACTACCTTTTTGGGCACAGGCTGCACGTTGGCCAGCTTCCATGCAACCGGCACTTGACCAGTCTCCAAGGAAAGTCGAAACAGGCGTGTCAGGATTGGAGACAACTCAGGCGCACAGGTTTTTAAAACCACGGCCGGGATTCCGTCGGGGCCACTGGCCTTGTTCACGTCGAGATTACGCAACGTCTTATACACCTCCTTCTGTCGGATGCGAATTTTCGACATTTTCGTCTCGCATACGTTATTTAGAGAAGGAGGTATAGCGCCACCACTATCAAGACGTGAAGATTCCGCAAATAGAGAAGCAAACAGGTTTGCCTTCTCTACCGCGGTGTGTGCCAGCGTCCCGTTAGGCCCCAGGAGAGGTGGGAGTGAAGGGCGGCAGAAGTTCGATTCAACCGCCTTGGCCAGGGACCAGAATGCTTTACTACCTGCTGGGTAAGAAGTCAGTTTGTTCCCTATTCGGCCAATGTGGTTGAACCGGGCCATCCGTAATGCCTTTTTGCATGACTTGGCAGCCCGGTTATAGGCTCTCTTCCTCTGAAGAGTGTCGTCAGCCCTACGACGCCTGGCATCCGCCCATGCCAAGTATGCCGCATGCTTTCGCGCTTCAGCACGTCTGCAGTCGGCATCGAACCATGGACGAGTCCCACCGAAAGATGTCGCGTCCGAGAATGGAATGTAGTATTCCATGCCCTGACGCAACACCCCTGTTATGGCATCCGCACAAGCTGACGGGTCTTCAGTAGAGAAGCAGACAGGCCGCCAAGGATAGGATGCAAAAAAGGATCGCATCCCATCCCAATCTGCTGACTTGTACCGCCACATCCGCCGAGATCCTCTGGGACAAGGATCCGGTGGGGAGTACGTGGATACGGATTTCACCAGACAGTGGTCAGAGCTACCCAAGGGTGAAGATACTGACACCGAGTAGCTGTCTGGATCAGTTGTCAGCAGAAGGTCTAGGCAGTTGGCAGTGTGCGAGTCGACATCGGGCACCCTTGTGGCCTCCTGGACCAGCTGGGTCAGGCCAAGCGTTAGCGCAAGCTTACGCATTTCCCTCCCAGCATGGTCAGTGCACTGGTATGGGAACAGCCACTCCTGGTGATGGGCGTTAAAGTCCCCCAGTAACACCAACTGGGCCGAAGGGTACCTCTGCCGAGCCGCATCCGCCGTCTCCACAAGGTGCTGCGCTAATCTGGTCGTCTCCAAATCTCCGCTGTGCGACCGGTAGACACAGGCATAGAGGATTTTCTCTATGCCTGTGTCCACCAGTATCCACAAGGTTGAAAAACTGGGGTCCTCAAAGTTTCGGAGACGCCGGTAACAGACGCCGTCTTGGACGTATAGGCATACGCCTGCACGGGGAACGAAATTGTGCTCCAGGGAAAAGCCTGGGTAGTTCAGGTATGATACGTCCGACGGACATCTGATCTGGGTCTCCGAGAGAAACAAGAGCGTACTGACTACCATCCTTCTCCTGCTTTGAGCCGGAGCCCCGGTAACCTGTATATGGGTTTATATTTAAATACCGTTAAGTCAACTATGTATTTTCATAATTCTTGGACTGATTCCAGATACTCTAGTAACATAACAACCTATGTAAAGCCTCTAAACGTAATACCTGTACCACAACAAATAAAATGGCACACAATTTTGATATCAACAGTAAAATGAAATTTTAAACTCAAAAGCTCATATCTATATAGATAACCCACGTAAATAACGTATCCATCTGATAAATGTACTACATTTTGTTTGAACACACATAAAAGCCACAAAAAATGAAAAATAAAGGTACCAACGTTTTACATTCAAAAATAATAATTTTCCATTATCCCATGGATGGCACAAACGCCCCTCTTTACTCTTTAGATTTAAGTATAAAAGCGTCCATTAACTGACCGTTGCGTCCATTAAAATAAGGTATTTTATTTCACAGATGCACATTTCAGTAAGAGTAAGCTATCCATCACCTGATAAGTCATCACACTCATAATATATTTATATATAAATGTGAAAATTTGTTAGTATGGATGTTTTTCCGTCAATCGCACTACACGGATTTTGATTACATTTAGCCTACAAATAGTGTATGGTTGACTTGGGTGATAGGATACTTTATATTGCACAGAAACGGAGGTGAAGCCGTTGGCATAAGCCAGTACCAGTTATTTCTTATTTACTATCAGTAATTATTAATTACTTAATACTATAAATACACCGTGTTCACATCTATTCATCAACTAATAGCCTTTTTAACTGGTGACTTCTTTTTCTAGCTGCCGTATAACATGGTACTGTTTTGGCTATAAACTTTCCCATATCCTAATCGAGAAATCTAATTTGACTTTAATAACAAAAAGGAGCGTGATAAACAAAAAAATATTTGTTTTTTTATTATATTTATAGGAAATATGTTAAATGGATTAAGCACTAAAACATTTCACGCAATAATAATCTTGAAATTTTTGAAATTCAGAACACCTCAACAGTACTTTCTATTCCAACGTCGCTTAGCATTAGTACTTAATAAACCAAAGTAAATACAACGCAACAGTGTACCACCCTAATTTACTAAACAAATGTAATAAAAAGGTACTTTAAGATAATCGCAACCAAAAAGATCCGTCATAAATAACGTTAATAAAAACGCCTCGACGAACAACACTAGCTATTATAAAAAAAAATATTCCTTAAACACGACTCTATGTCATAGATGAGAATTTTCTTCTAAGATGGTATCTCCGCATTACAAATCATACTATTGTCTAAGGGAGCCCCTGTTGGGGAGCGCTTTTTCCACACCATAAAATTAAATATTGCTTTGAAAATTGTAATGTTATTACGGGGTTGTATAATTTTTATGTCGTACCAAAGGTATTGTGTTTTGTTACTTTAAAATTTATTATTGGTGTGTATGTTTTCGATTATAAAAGTATAAATATTATAAAGCCAACCTAAAAATAAAAATATATTTTCTTTAAATGTGTACGGTACATATTTTTTTCGTTTTGTTTTTTATATATAACAAAACAAAATACAGATAACTAACAAAAACAACTACCTATCAACATGAAAATAACACCGCCTGCCAAATAACCTAGAGTCCGACACAACAATCTTATTTATCTGCCAAACTCCTGAACAATTACAAATAGCAATAACGCACACCTACCGCATGCAGACGTTTTCCATTAGGCGAACAGGGCGAACACTTTATAGGCACTAATAACTTCGTCTTCTAATGCACCGTAAGTGCTTACAATGCGTTTCAGTGTTGTACGGGTATTCAAAGTTCTAACACGCCGCATCCTGTGTTACACTAAAACAGCTACTTATTTAGCGAGTTTACTGGCTAATGCACTGTGCATAAACACTCATGTGTTTAGATACAGTGCGATAGGTGAAAATCATCGAAAAATCTACTACATCACAGAAGTTTAATATTATGACATGTGTCAAAATATTGTGTGATATTTAATTTATTTGTAAACCCCTACCCTTATGTATAAAGACTAGGTACCTAAGTACATGCTTTCAAAAAACACAGAATTTTAGAAGACTCATGTTGTCTAAGTTACCATAAAAATAACACAGCACCACAAACAACATCAAAAAAAGGAACTTACGAACTTTTTCTAAGTTTCCAGGGTTGTAACAAAGTGAAACTTCTGGAACAACGTGTCTTACACGTAGTGGCGTCGGCAGTACAATAAAACACTCCTCCCTTCTGTGGCTCAGCTGTGTGGCCAAAGCGAGAGTGAATGTGACTATTTGCGTGCAGCCCTAACACTTACCCAACGGTCTTAAGTAAATGACATTTGGTGATTTGGCAACCCTAACCTATGTGTTTATCTTTGTCTAATGAGTGAAAAATATAAACATCATATTATTATAAACAAAACGATCGACTAGGGTTTTCACAAAATATGAAATCTATTAAATCATAGTATCAAAGTTTTGATACAGGATATTTTGTATGGAATTTATTCTCAATAAAAATTTATTAAATTTTATTAAAACGAAAACGTTCAGTGGAAATTTCTTCGAAATAGAGAGTAATATGATATGAAATATAATAAGAATTAATAACTATTTTAATATTGATAAACGGTAGACTGCAGGTCTGATTCTAAGAATGACTGCGCTGAAAAATAAGTAATAAATTTTAACTTCTCATTTCAGTTTGAACAATTTATTAAATGAACTAGATAGTGCTTACTAAGTTTAAGCTAATTTATGCACTAGAAAAGTGTTCTCTTTGCAAGATTCATGGCACTCAAAGGAATTACTTTAAGTACTTCACAATTTTTAGCAGAAAAGCATTTCAAAGTGGATGCATATTAGACGCTACCTGTCTAGATTTACATTTTTTGCTCAATTAAGCGAAACCTACCGATGCTGCATTAAAACTCCAATATAATATGTTTTTGTAATTATTGATCTTAATACGTTTAACATGTAATTATACATTATGTATTACATAGCAATGTAGACTTATATTTCACAGTTTTGTCGAATGTTGGACCGAAACTCCGAAATGATAAAGCCTGAATTTGGTAACAATATCTCTCCAAAGTTTATAACTTCAGCAATCAGGTTAGCGAATGGATTCAAAACCTTACTGTTTTAGAGTTTTGAACAATCCTACCTTACATCCGGCAGAAGTCCGAAATCCACGTTCGAAATGCAGAGAGCAGTGTCTAACGGCTCCTAAGGGTGTTATAATTAAATTATAAACTTTCGTAACCGGGGTTCACGATAGGGTCAACTTATGCGTTAAGTAAATGCCATATCGTAAAACTTTATTACGTGCCAAATAAAGGGGTTGTAAACTTTTACATTTCGTTTCGTACCTTAGTGGCAAGATTGTTGCATTGTAAAAATAAATTGCGCCCAAACTCATTGTGGATGTAACAATTAAATTCTATTCGGGCAGTAACCGTATCACAGTGAAAATGTCCACTAAACTCCAGAGACACGTTCCAAACAATAAAATGGACCTTCGATACTTTCCAAACAATTTTGAATTCACAAAAACAATCGAGTGCCATTCCCTAATTTTTACGCTGACCGTTGTCGCCATGAAGGGCTCTCTAGCCTCAAGTAGGTACTCCTGCATCATATAATTCAATTTGAGTAAAAATCATGAAAAGCTGCCCTTTGCTAAATACCCTAAAAACTTTCCGCACGTGACCCCATCAAACTACATCCCAAAGGACCTTGTGTGTACGTATTTTCTTCTTTTTTCTCATTTTTTAGGGAAAAAAATGTGGCTCATGTTTTATTACTCACTTTAGTTAAAGAGCACGTAGGTTTTATGTGGAAAGGATTCATTACGAAACATGAAATGCTCACGAGAATGCCTTAGATTTACATAATTTATTTACAAAAGTACCGTTTTGGTATATTTGTATGAACGCTGTCACAATTTGCTGGCATCTAAGTGAAATAAAAAATACAATTCTGTCGTCAAATGTAAATACTTTATTTGTCATGCTTTATACTGAGATAGCCTACACATAAATAAACTTTCTGAATCAACTTTGATTATGTTCATTCGTCGTGTAATATTTCTATAAAAACCAGGAATATAATATTAAATGCGAAAGTGCAAAAACTATCTCAGCTTCGTAGAAAATATTGGATCTCTACTCGACCAAAACGCGTGGAACAGCTACTTTTTTGTTGTTCTACATTAAAAAATTGTTTGCATACATGGATAGTCATTGAGATCAAAAAAAATATCACTATCACTGGTCATTTTTGTATTTTTAGAGGGACAATGGAAATGTCATCTTTTACGTACTTTTAAATGGAATGGTTCAAGAAAAAATTTAAATCGGTAAATGTACTTTTTTTCATAGAGGTATAATGCAAAACGCTCTTTTTAAATTAAACAGGAATAATAAAAGAATAATTTCAAATCGGTTAATGTGAGATTTTCATGACTTATTCTGCGTTTCATTTCAACAACACCACCGACAGGCGTTTACAGATAAAATCGAAGATTAAAATGCAAGCGCAACAGATGCAAACTTTTGAATTATTAATAGGTACAAAAAACACATTTTTAAATCCATCCATTCACATCTGTCTCAAACTTTATTACAATAACTAGCAAATATTACCAAAAAACTTCAATCCCAAATCGTGACATGACTTTATAGGCTACTAACACGACCAATATATTCAATTGCGTCCAACGTTTACAAGTTATGAATTGCTAAATATTTAGTAAGGCCATGTTATACTTATAGTGGGCAAACTTGGATATGAAATCGTATTGTGTGTGGATTACTGGGCATGTCAAAGGCTATTCAAAGGAATATAAAGCGTGTAACGATTAGATACGGATTGGGTTGTTACCGATTGTCATACATGGTGTAATATGGCCCAAGGGTTTGTTTGAAAGGATTTTTGATCTGTTATTCGATGGGTATCGCGAGGGACGGTTAGTGACGGGTGCGGTTGTAAACTGTTGTCAGATCTTAGTAACAATGTTATGGATGAATGAGCTTGTTATTTATGTTACCTATGAGTGATGTAGTTTTGGTAATTAAAAGAAAATATGACTTGACTAGTGTAAGCAAGTTATGTTTTTGTCACAGTGAGTATCAAAACTTATTAATTTATGTATCACACACACATAATACAGGAGAACATTATATATAGAAGGGAGGTACATAGGTATTAGATATTAACGAAGAAATATCTTCCTGTAGTCCTTTTACTGGAACAATGATAGAAGCTAAAACATAACTTATATTGATAGTTATAAATAATGAAATACATTTAAATTTAATTGTTGCTAAAATCCAATATCATTTGGAACTTTATACAGGGTGACTTTGAATTCGACGTATTCCTCTCGGGAGGTGATAATACAACTAATTTCCTACAAAATTAGCCCTGAGGTCCTTGGGCGGAAAGTGGCTAGTTTCTGAGATATTCAACATTTTTGGTTTTGGTAAACAAATCCCGAATTGATTACAAAACCATCAATAAATAAAAAAATAGTGGTTGGATTTTAGTAATTTTAGTTTTAATCAGTTGCCAATACATCAGTTATCATTTATAAATACGAATAATGGCAGAAATATCATTCGTTTTAAAATAGCAAGTAATTTCTTATCAAATTTTGTTTTGTGTCACTAATTTGGTCGATAGAAACCTGGATTTATTTCGAAAAAAATATATGACAATAAGCGTACAAACTATTAGGAAAACTTCCTTGGTTTATTAGCTACCCAGAAACGTAAAATTATTTACAAAATTCTCAAAAACAAATGAATTAATTGATGATAAGTAGAGTGTAAAGAGAAAAGGGCAATTTCAACAACAGCTTTATTTGCAAAATTTTGTTCAAAGTGACCTCCCCTATGACGAATACATGCCCGAACACGCTTTCTTATCTCTATGACGGTCACTCTTGGACTGAATATGCGTCTTTTTTCGTCATTATCTTCAAATATGTTATGGGGAAAAATTTCGATACACGGCCAATTCCGTCTGTATAAACAAGTGACTTCATGTAAAAATCAACCGGCGTTAGATTCTGAACACCGCTCTTGCCATGTAGTTGGACCCCCGTGTCCATATAACGCCTAGGAACTAAGGTATCCAACCATTACTCCACATTAGTGCGATGGATAAACTATCACAATATCGATTATCAGCCCCAAAAAAGTCAACGAAATCCGAAAAAAGCAAAACCATAGGATTCGCGCATAGGGTTTTAATTCAAATGTTTGCATGGGTATCATAAATAATTATTTGATTGGACCCTACTTTTCATGCAACAATTTAAATGCTGATAACTATGAAGAATTTTTAAGGAATGAACTAGGGCCATTGATTTAAATTTGAATTTAGAAACAAGATAAATTAACTTTTTCTACTTATTGAATTAATTTATTAATTCGATTGACAAATTTAATCCACACGATGATTGTCAGGTGCATTATCGAACTACTGTGCGGCAATGGTCAGATACATTGGTTCTCAGGCATTGGATTAGTAGAGCGGTCCAACTACATGGCATACACAATGACTAGAACCTAACGCCGGTTGATTTTTACATGAAGTCACTTGTTTATACAGACGGAATTGGCCGTGTATCGAAATTCTTCTCCAAAACATATTTGAAGATAATGACGAAAAAAGACGCATATTCAGTCCAAGAGTGACCGTCATAGAGATAAGAAAGCGTGTTCGGGTATGTATTCGTCATAGGGGAGGTCACTTTGAACAAAATTTTGCAAATAAAGCTGTTGTTGAAATTGCCCTTTTCTCTTTACACTCTACTTTTCATCAATTAATTCATTTGTTTTTGAGAATTTTGTAAATAATTTTACGTTTCTGGGTAGCTAATAAACCAAGGAAGTTTTCCTAATAGTTTGTACGCTTAGTGTCATATATTTTTTTCGAAATAAATCCAGGTTTCTATCGACCAAATTAGTGACACAAAACAAAATTTGATAAGAAATTACTTGCTATTTTAAAACGAATGATATTTCTGTCATTATTAGTATTTATAAATGATAACTGATGTATTGGCAACTGATTAAAACTAAAATTACTAAAATCCAACCAGTATTTTTTTATTTATTGATGGTTTTGTAATCAATTCGGGATTTGTTTACCAAAACCAAAAATGTTGAATATCTCAGAAACTAGCCACTTTCCGCCCAAGGACCTCAGGGCTAATTTTGTAGGAAATTAGTTGTATTATCACCTCCCGAGAGGAATACGTCGAATTCAAAGTCACCCTGTATATGAGTTTAAGCAAAGAAAAGTGAATTACAGTTTTAAAGCTAAACGTTATTTCTCGTTCACCTTTATACTGATTTCTATATTGAATATTCTGTAAGGATTGTGCTCGAAAAACTGTATCGAGATAACTTTCCAGAGCAGAGCGGAAGGCTATCCTGAAACTTTAACCTCAACAACGCTATAGTTTTCTGCAAGCTTCAATCTTTCTTATAAAGTTTTGCTTCCAGTTTTTCTTAAATATTTTGATTTATCGCCGCAGCTTAAACTTCTATAAATTATTACCTACAAGCTGCATAAAATGCAACTACTATATTATCTGGCTTTACGTTATCAGTAAGTCGGTTACCGTTACTTAAACAAACTTACCGACATTTACCAGTAAGCAAACTACCGAACATCTGTCCGGAACAATATTTGAGCATTAGGTGAGATTTTGTTCATGGCAACGATCCGGTCAATTGCTTGACCATCTGCGTCCAATTCGTGAGGGCACGAATGTGTACGAATATTGCCGAAGTGCCAATGTTGATAAACGCGCGGTCACGGTGACTCTCCTTTGCGTCATGCGGGCCTGGTACAAGGGCTCACAATAGAAACTAATGCGTATGTGTGTAATGTGGGATTTGTGTTGTCGTTTGTGATGTATGAATGCAAACTTAGTAATAAATCTTCCCAATTATACATTTGGATTTAGAAAATGTGGGTCACATATATAAATTATAAGGGTTAGATAATAATACCAAAGCAATGAATTAAAATAAGACTAAACTTTTGTTTCACGTAACTAATTTTCTTTTATGACAAAAATTTGTCATTTTTCAAAGAGGTTTAATAATCTACAATGAATTTTCTTAAATATATAGCAGAATTTATAATTAGTTTTCGAATACCAGATTAGCTTTAAAAACTTAAAAAAGGTATTTTACTCACTGTGGTTTTTGTACGTCACCGTCGTTAATTTAAAAAAGGTTTTACTCCTTTAGATCTAAGCTGTCCCTGGTGACTCCTGATTTACATAGGTAGTAGCTACGTTACTCAGTTAAAGGTTTTTTTACAACTAATAAAGTAAATTAGGTGAATTAAGATTGTTTCCACACAGCAATACCTACATTACCCACATATCCCTGTCAGCATCACATACAAACCTAAATACATAATAAAACACATCACCAAAACGGACACATTATAATTTAGATTTAACACCTGTCCTGTGCAAACTTGGCCAATTTCGGTAATACACTCAACGGCTCGGGCTTATCCAATACAAATTCTAATCAAGATGCATCATCACGCAACAGGGGTGCGTTGTTTAGGTTTTCAACCCAAATAACGGTGTCAATTAGAGTAACGTCATAATCCTCAAACCCTCTGTTTGTCCGGGCGAGCCCACCGGACAAACAACAGCTCGATTAGATTAATATGAGTCCCAACCACGTTGGGTTTACGATAATTTATAGCACTGTACATCATGCATGGGGCTACCTCTGTAAGAGTAAATTAAAATATATATTTTTTTGCTGTTTATGACAAGCTTATTTTGTATTTTTAAAACTTGATTAGGGTGGTGCTAGTCATTGGATGGGCCATCAGTCATATGTTAGACAGTTTACTTTAAGTTCATTAGCTCACTACGTTGTTGTTTGATAACATTCATCACTCCAAATCTTCTAGTATCATGGTTATCCAAATGTCCATGGGTGATACTGCTGATTACTTACCATCAAGTGATTCGTCTGCTCGTTTATCCCTATTCCATAAAAATGAAGCAGTCTTAGGTGCATTATTAGTTTGCTTTTTTTGAGGGAATCGCGCCTTTGGCGAGGTTAGACTAGAAAGCACTCCGTTTCTACCTGCTGCCTTTCGAGCCGGAGCCCAGTAACCCGCAGGCCGACAACAGCCATATTGGGCCCATCTGTGGTGGTCTGATTACTACTTTACTACCAAACTCTCTCTACTAAAGAGATCTCTATTTAGAGCCGAACATTTATCAGTAAGGTTGTCTCATGTTACATAACCAAATACTAATTACTTTATACCTGTTCCTTATATTAACCCGATTGTCTGAATTTATTAAAAGTGCTCATTAATACTCGATACGTAATTATATTGTAGGTTTCATGCTATGAATATACAATGTACATGTATAAGCCACAGCGCTTATTCATAGGGAAATTTGAAATTTATCCGAGAAATCAACTTCAAAGTTTTAAGATACTTTGTACTTCATTGGAAAAGCCACGGAGAATTTATATTAAAGTTTTAATGAGTAGGTTACGTTGGTAATTACTTAAAAATATACTTACAGTTTTACATGAAATTGAGATAATGTTAACTTATCTCCAGTCTCGTGATTGTGTATCTTAGTATGATTGCAAATAATGATGTTTATTATTTCATCTTTTGGTGATAAAAAACCGGCCAAGTGCGAGTCGGACTCGCCCATGAAGGGTTCCGTAGCAGCAAGTAGATGACATAATATCAAAGTTATAAAATAACTTGGTTTTGCATAGTGTTTGTATGAACGACAAAGTTATATTTGCGGTTTTTGAAAATGTTTTATTTCTTAAAAACTAATAATGATATCTCGTTCAAACTAATTTTCGTTGGTAGTTTCCATTGAAATCTACAGCATATATTTTTTTTAGATTCCTCACTCTCTTATTTTAAAAGTTAGAGGGGGGGACACTCGTTTTTCCACTTTGGAGGCGTCTAACTTTCAAACGATTGATTTTGACTAAAAATGGTTTTAGGAACCTTAATGTCTTTTTTAAAGACCTATCCATAGACACCCATCACGGATATGTTAGCTAAAAAAATTTTTTTTTTAATCAGTTCCATGTATGGAGTGCCCCCCTTTAATTTTTAAATTTAATAATTTTTATTCAAAATTCGAATAGCGGTTATCCAAATACATCAACCTACAAAGTTTCAACTATGTAGGCCCAACAGTTTCGGAAATAAATGGCTGTGACATACGGACGGACGGACGGACGGACGGACGGACAGACGGACAGACAGACAGACTTGACGAATCTATAAGGGTTCCGTTTTTTGCCATTTGGCTACGGAACCCTAAAAAGCATTGCAAATAGGTTACAATGTAACCCTTTTACACGTCAATCTCTTAAATAACTAGATGAGGCCTATGATTCTAATAAATAATAATTAACTACTGAGAGTTTCAATTAGGTCCATACATTCATATAAAAATAAACCGAGGAATAGTTTCAAATCAATTACTTAAGGAATCAATAGTAATAACATTTAAAACGTAGCCGTCAGTTTTCGTCTAAACTAAAAAGCCAGTGAACGATGACTGATAACTGAGACGACTTCGGACACTTCTCAGCGCAAATTGAATAAAACTTTGAAACTTTCTACTCTATAAGTCCATTAAATATATTCCATTCTGAAGTGAAAATGAGAATAGGACGAAATAAAACGTGGGACGTTGGCCGTCGATTTGTTTCTATACAGATACTATTTTTATTTTCGCAGAAATTTTACAGGAAAAGAACATTTGTGAGGGTGCGTCAACATAGCTGGTGTTCGAACTTTGCGTTTTGTTTTTGACATTTCTCTTTATTTATAAATGTGGTGTCTAGACGAGAGACTAGACATCCCCGCCATGGGCATTGGCATGGGGTGCCATGCCCGTACACCCAATTATTGAATGCTGCCATAACTCTGGAGCGGAAAAAGTTTAATCTCCTTTGAGTGATGACGCACTGGTGTGTTTTGACGTAAGTTGTATAGACACGCGTCGGAAGGGTAGATGTTACGTGCTAGATACAATGCCACGAATGATTGACTATACGAGATTTTTTTTTCAATAAACGCTAATGATGTTGATTACTGATAATATTATTTTGCAAAAACTTATGTGTTATTTATAGTTTTTCATTATCCATAAAGGCGATGAGAACCTAGAAGAGTGGTTTAGAGATGAGAGAGAGAGAGAGAGATCACCCAACGAGATGGAGCGATCAGGTGAAGGACTCGTCCTCAAAATTCTACACGGTTGTAAGAGACGCGCTGGACAGAAATCGGAAGCAGATCATCCACTCCAGATGCAACCCTGATCCTGACCACGATTCTCAGACATAAGGAAACGACCAGAAAGAAAGAAAGAAAGAGAGAGGGAGAGACAGAGAGATTATTTACAGGCTTAGAATGAGCCTTTCTGCCATAATTTGTACGAAAATAGTTACCCATACTGCATTTTATTTAACACCAAATAATGGTCATTATTAGTAAAAGACATATAACTAGTCTAGGACAAAGTTTAAAACACTATCTAGGACAATATTTCCAGACTAAAATACAATGTAGAATTGAAACTCGTAGGAGTTCGTTTCGTCTAAAGTCTCAAGGATTTTAATTACCCAGTTTCAAATGAGTTTCGCACAGCGGAGATTATCCACGGAGAGATTCAGTTTCTATGTTCTATGTAGACATTTTTTATTTCATATACGATACTTTTTCATATAAACACGTTTTTACTCGGGTGCATGACGACCAGAGAATTTGAAATTAAAAATTCTAAGCTCTCTTTGTGAACCACCTAGCGCTGGCTTGTAATTATATGCCATTGTTGTTTTAAAATAAAATACTTTGGAATGTTACCTCGTGTCGTGTTTTATGAGGTTTAATTAAAATTCAATAAGGTGTAATAAATTAATATTAATGTCCAAAGTTAAAGACAAAGCATTTATTCCAATAAAAAATAGGTACTTTTAAAATATCAACAAATAAAGAAATAAATAATATCAGTCAGTTTGTCCGTCAGAAGCTCGACGAGGAGCTCGTCATATTTACATTATTGAAAATTTTAGTTATTCCTTTTAAATTGGATTACACCATGTATCATGAAATCATTTAAAAATAGACAGTATTATATAATTTATGAAATTATTGATACCTTAAAAATGTAAAAGTACTTACTGTGAATAAACTACCCTTTCTATGAACATCATAAATAAAGTAACTTTACCCAAAATCTCTAGCGAACTTATCCGCAATTTAAACACAGCACATACCAGTAAATATACGTGATCCAAACATTTTAGGACCTATTAATATCGTTCAATATTAAGAGGCAAGCTTCTAAGTCTAATCCAAGTCTATCCTTTCATAAATAATTAAGGTACTCTAATGAATAGAGTTACCTACGTACCTGTTAGAAACTCTTCGCTTATTATTTGAAGTTTTGACATACTCGTCAGCAGCTATCTCTAAAGGATGCTTTTCTACTTGAGATGTGCTATGCTACGTTTATGTAGATGTATTTGGCTTTCACCAATCATATTCATTGGTATACATAGCTTAGCACTTGGTGGTAATGGATGCTAAGCTAGGTTTTTATATGGAAAAAAGAGTGATATGAATAAGTGCTATGGATGTGTGCTACGGATTGCTTCCGATAGATACATCGTATTCTCGAGCTGCGCATCTTCCTCGCAGAGCTACATAGTTTAATATCAGTGAAAACGGTCACGTAGTTTCACAGCTTAGCTATTACATCTTCATAGCATAGCTACCTAGCACATCTGTGGTGTAAAAGGACCCTAATGGGTGCTTAAAATTAACACCTAAAGAATATTCTTGGAATCAATATACTGGGTCTGCTAATTACGTATTGATAAAGTTACATATTCCAGGAGATAAGTTGTTATTAATATTGGTAATCAATCGTGTGATTTAATTAAATCAGACAGTAGGTAGTTATTTCAAGGTGACTATACTAAGTCAATTAATTAATTATTTAAAATTTAGTAAAGTTAGGGCCTGTCTTTTAGTGTCTTATCTATGTATTAGGTTACTTTTATCTTTATTGAAATAATATCAAATACATCCGTCGAATAGACTAGAAAAACCTTAAATTAGATAATATGAAACAGCCCCTAAGAAGCTACAAAAATGGATACTTACTTGCAGGAAACCGTAGTAGCAGTCATTATCATAATCATATTTACTTTAATAATAAGTAACACAGAACGCCACAAAAAAATTCAAAAGCACACATAGCCAAACTATTTTATCTAAACTTTATTTTTCTGTTTACTTTCAAAAGCCCATGCCTCAAGCTTGTTTTATCACCCTCGCCAGTCAGAGGGCTGGCAGATTGATGGATAGACATCGTACCCTGTCAATATTGCTAAATTGATAGAGCACGTATGCTGCACTCAACAATAATAATTATATTATCTTTGCGTTCCCTACATAATTAGTTAATATTATGATACACGTAATTACTATTGAATATAATTAACTTGATTTTAGTGGTTTGACATGCTACTTACTTGGTAAAGGCAGTGTAATTAATGCCTATTAAATGTAAATGGATGGTTGATACAGTATGGTGCTTGGTTTTCTCTAATGGAGTAGGAAATTCGATTAGGTAAAGATAATACCAGAGGAAATATTTTTATTGTTATATACAACTATAGAATTAGCCCAGGTCAATATGGTTTTGTTCTATATTTTACAATAGTGAAAGTATTCCTTGAAATAATTTCACTTATTTGGAAGTGATTCTGTTTTCAGTTATATTAAAAAATCTATCATCACGACTTTTTATCCCCGAAATAGTAGGTAGAGTTTCACATTACGGCATGTAATGCCTGTGTACAATGTACACCCACTTTTCACCATCTGTGTTATAATTCCCCTGTTATAGGTGGTGAGCTTATTGCCATGATCCTAATGCTATTATACTGGGCACAATTCCAGACTCCGTGCTACTACTGAGAAATTCTCATATCATTCTTATTCTTATCAGTATCTTCTTCATTCTTATCAGTATATTGAATACACCAATCATGTTTGACATCTTCAAAATACAACAAACCTTTCCTATATAACTTAGGTTAAGTAAGAACAAGACCGTACAAGAAAGAGACAAGACAGAGACGTTTCCAGAATGTAGACGATACGTACTAAATCTGAACTAATCTGCAGCAATTAGACAGAGAGCAGCTATTTACTAAATGAGATCTGCAATTCCTGGAATATATTGTATCTAATTACAAGAGCGATTGCTGAACAGCTTTATGAGGGAATTCTGTAATTACTGTAGTACCTACGTGTGATGTCCCGTGGTTATTCAATTATATTCAAATCTTCCTTTGGAGTGATAAAATGTTTTAGAACAGCATTGAGATATAGACGCTAGACGGAAAATAAAGAATTCAATATTTTGCAAGATAAAATATTGTTTTATTCTAAAATATGGAGTATTTTCTAAGTGTGATTTTATTTTTGAAGAAACTATTAACAAAAGATTTAAATAACAGTAACTAAGACCAAATTTTTATCTATTTTAATCCCAGTTTAATCTCTAACAATAAATTCTCTCTCCCCAGCACAGGACTATCTGATACCTACTCGAAAAACTAGTTTACAAAACTAATTTCGTACAGGGGATCGTTTACAAAAAGTAATATTAAACATATCCATTTAATACGACCCCTAATTAAAAAGGGCATCAACGTCGAACTTTTTAGGGGTGTATTTTTTCCTAATGACAACTTGTATCGGAAATGAGTCGACCTGTATTACTTTCTATTGTATGATAGGGCTGCGCCCCGTTAGTAATCCGTATCATCTGCTACTGAGGAAATTATTGAAAGGGAAGTTGTTCCAAGCGTACGTAAGCCGGGCGCGTGGACGTCCCTAATTGTAGCCAGCGATAACCAATATGGGCTTAGCGTAGGGTGACTATGTAATTTGTATTTGAGGAAATTAGATCGAATGGGGTTTTATGATCCTCGCATGTTTATGATAATAAACTCACGTAGTTGAATTTTATAAAAATTGTGAGACGATGATAAATTAACAGCAAAGCGAGGTCTATTAACAATTTACCTACTTCCCAACACTCGTCTGGTCATTTCCCTCATTAAGGACAGTACAATATCCGTTGATGACAAGCCCGTCCAGCAGAATGATTAATGTTCTTTGTAATTATAAAAATATACTAACCAGTTAACGCTTTCCTTTTATTTATTAATGTAGATTTATATCACGCTGTTGAAAATGACAGATTACCAGAAGTGTGATGTGACGGCTTAGTGACATTTAAGTAGATACCAGGTAATTACTAAGAGGGCCTTAAACTTAACTTTGTGGCTAATATTGTCGCGCGAGTGACGAGATCATGTAAAGTGAATTTTGGTAAGTAGAATATTTACATTTTGAGACGTAAGTTCAAGTCCTCAAAACTATTTTTAACTTCACCTCACTCATAACATCACACAAAACCTGTATATATATATATATATTTTTTTTTTTTGACACTTTAGCGGAGACTAGAATATTTCTATATTGTGAAATATCTGGGGTGAACTCAACCAAATATTAAACTTAAAAAATGACTTACCGTCACCATCTGTCCATTACTCGCCAGTCCCGCTAGATAAAGCACGCGAGGTCCCCCTACGGTGAATGTCAGTGAAATATAAATTATAACGATGCAGGGTGCGTCATTGTGTCCTTCGGTTCACGCATAGACCGCAGAGATTGACTGCACCCTGTGGATCAACCGTGACGCATTGCTTTTGCGAAATAGTGCTGCTAACTGCGTCACGGCTCATGAAAAGTCGATACGTTGTATGCCATTCAATAAATTGTTGTTCTACTTCACTAGTTGGTCTTACATCGTTAGAATGTTTTAAATCGAAAATTGATTTCGTATTTTTGTTTGATGGTGTGAATTTATTTTTATTGTGGTTGGGAAATTGGCATATCGTAAGTATGAATGCATATTGTAGGTATTGCTATGGTTAGGTGCCAACTATGTGTGATGGTTTTAAGACAGAATTAAGAGTTATTTAAGTAAAAAATATTTTTTATCATGTCTTTAAATACCGAATTAAATATTTTGTGATTTTGATATGTAATCCTCGTGAACCTTTAGGTACTTATTATATCATGATTTGTATAACTTCACCCAGCATTTTGCTAATAAAGTACCTACTAATCGATTACCCGTAGCGTAACAAAGCTCATCCCTACTCCTAATACATTCATAAGTATTGTTGTACAACATTCGGCTTATTGTCTGCCCTCTATGGTCCCGTCTGTTCACTGTATCCCTCACTAAAGATTACATTGTTACACCACACCGATTAAAAAGCATAAACGTTTTGTATCGATGCAGTAACGAGAATAAATTATGTCTTTTGTCGACAAATTTTTTGGGCGTCCCTATTTTACTCGTATTTATAAACGCAAATTAGTATTAATGAACTGTAAAATAAGAAATAAATTTTCACCTTTACAAAACGTGTTTTTTTTTTTCTTATAAATGATTGTGTTTTTACACCCCTGGTTCTTTAATAATGAGAATAATTTGTTACCACGCCATTAGACTCGAAATAATTGTAGAATGTCGTAATGCAAATAAATACGAAGTTTTAAATTGAGGTGAACAAATTGTTTTGAGAAATACTACATTATTCTAGAATCTGAAATGATATTTGATGTACTTAATAATTACAGAACTACGACTGTGGTCTTATACTTAAAGTTGTCATGAGAATAATAACTATATACGTATTTTAATAATATTCTCTGACCTATAAGCCCATCGCGAAATCGGTTCGAAACAAAATTGGTTCATAAAAATAATACAAAGAAACATTTTCCATACATTTATTTTCATATAAAAATGCGCTTCTCCTGTCGAATACTCGGCCACTATAAGCTGACAGACATACCTTACATACGAATAACATTGAAGCTTGTACATGAAGAAGCAAATAACTAGATAAGGTACTCAAACCCTTCAATTTGCTATTTGTTGAATAGGAAAATTGCCGTAAATTGCTGCCATTGGATTTAGCTGCTGTATAGAATAGATTAATACCGATTGCCGTGCTGTTATTGGTCCATAACGACTCAAGACTAGTTCAGTCAAGTTTTAGAAACTTCTAGAATAATTTTATGACGTAATCAAACCGAACTACCAAACGACAAACAATCGATTACTCTAAAAACATCGTTAACATTTATCTCAAAACTATTCTATGATTAGATGCCTATTTGCTTATGTTATAAATTCTTTTTTTTATTTAAAGGCGCGGTATGACATTTTAAAAACATAGATGGAAAAGTTTAGGTACAATATGTAGATAAATATTATAATAAAAATATCTTAAATATATTAAGCGGTTATAAAAACATTTTCTCACATTAGAACGGACTGCTAAACAGCTCTTCAACTGTCAAAAAGGTGGTATATGGCTTCATTTAGCAGTCTGAATTCGAATGAGCTGACAATACACATAAAGAATAATGGAATCTATTCCCTAAAGCTTAGAGTACATTATTAAAACTAAAGTCGAGATCAGAAGTATAAAAATATGTGTAGTTAAGTATCAAAAGTTTAAGTGTATCAAATTGTTAAGTACTAAGTCTTATTGCATTGTGATGTTTGCAATTGTGTAAAAGAGATAATATTCTTTATGTATATTGACATATGAATCTTATTTGAATACAATAAGTAGGAATATCTAAATAACCTTAGATCATCTAACAGGTATACATTACCTAACTAACGATTTTGTTTATAAAATTAAACATGACACCTACACAGCTTATATTGAAATAAGCAAGCGTCCTAATAACTTGTCTCAGATAGGAATACATGTAACAGTTTCTCACCCCTTCTTATTTTTGAGATTTAAATCATCATGAGACCCTAAAATAGTTAAATATTTACAGTCTTAACTATTTATTTACAAAAGCCTAATCTAACTTACAGTACAGTTTCAGATTTCTTCATTAAAATTAGAGGCAACTCACTTAATTAACTTAAACAAAAACATTCGGCAAATGGTCGTCCTAAAGTTATTTCTTGTCAAACACGATAATATTATGACGGTTTAGTGTTCCACATTATATCGATGACTAAATTAAAATTCTTAAAATATAAAAACAGACAAATAAAGATAAAGAGATAAAAATATAAAAATAAATCTGTCTTTTCATTTCTATTGATAGAATTTGCTGATAGTTTGAATAATAATAATAAAAATGTGATGTGTTAAATATACATTATCCTATATACACTAAAGTATAATACCCTCATTATAAGAAATACACTAAAAGGCACACACGTACCTCTTGAAGCAGTTGTATCATTCAAGAATCAATCTATAGAGTGCGCTAAAGTTCCATTGAAAAAGACAAATCCATCTTTAACTACGAAACCTTAGAAATAGTATAAAATATATTTCGCATGATTACATTAAGAAGTTATTATAAAAATATATATTATAGAGTATATGTGATGAAGTAGAGTAGAGACAGTAAAGCTGAATACTTATATAGACTTTTGGCAGTTTAAAATACTGGTCGCGCTCACATTTACACAAGCATATAGAATGTAACACCAAGTTTCGTAAGACTTTCTCAATCTTGATATCCCTATGGTTCTTATACGGCGGAGTTCTTGCCGATGATTGGTCCTCCACTTGTAGCATACACTCTGTGCCCATCGAACTCTACTGAGGAGTTCCTCTTGATAGCGTCGTCGTTCGTATCCTTCAGTGGCTCCTTTTCATCCCTGTGATAGTAATTTTAGTTAAAATCTGTTCGGTAGATTATAATATTCTCAGGCTTTATTTACAGCATATCATTTGTTTACAGTTGAATACAGGTCTCATAGTATAATTACATAAAATACAAATAATTATGAAAATTCAACTGTAAACAATGATCTAACAAGTCTACGCATTAATGGATGTTTGATGTGAGAGATATATAACACAAAGATGAAGGTGAAAGATGATCGAAGTTTAATAAAGCAAACACAACAACAAGCCAAGGAATTAATGCTGAATATAGTTGGGCAGACACTGCAAACACGAAACATAATGCACATACAAAAACTGGTAAAAAGGATAAAGTTGTATGATATATTTATTGAATGTCTTACACTGGCGTGGTCGGTACATAGCTACACGTGGTTGAAATGAGGCAGCATTGGGAAAGACAAATATATTTGTTAGTGGATTGTGCAAATATTCAAACATTCTAAAAGATCCATAAAACTCCGTGATATAAGTGCTTGGGGAAGAGTTAAACACAATGAGGTAATAATGGGATCCAACACAAATAAATTCGAAAAGAAACAGAAACAAGAAAGAAAAATTGTCGTAAGAGATGTTCCAGTTTAACAGAACTTTGCGAAAGTTTTCATATTCTAAAGACGTGGCACCTGCTTCCATTATAAAATTTATACAACTCGCTGCTGCTGTTAAATAAGTTACCTTTAAAAAGCGGCACTGTACACTACTTCACAACTACAACACTTTACATTCGTCAAACCAAAGCATTACGGTCTCTATGAAGGTCTCCATAGCTATATACATAAGGCCAATCGCGAAGCTTTCCGTCGTTGATATGTACAGGTTGCTCAGCCCCAGCGAAAAGTCTTATACATACATCATCCCCTTTATTAGAAACTCATTTGTTTGTCCAAACCAAATCATTTATCGGTTCAGGTATGTCCTCCTCACGAGGGCCGAACCATATCATCCGCACAAACAAAGCATGCAGGCAGTCTCAAGGTTTCGTATGGCTATTGTATGGTGCCTTACGTAGGGGTCGGCACGAGCTTGACCGGCGGTGGCAGGGGCGCGGGGGAGGGCGGCGCGCGCGGCTTCGTGCTGCAATAAGGGAGCGGGAAGCGCCAACCGTACAGACTAGCGGGCAGAAACATCTCTCATCGACACTAACACTTAATATGGAACACGGGATACAAGGGATAGGTTTTGACACGATTAAACACAAGAAGAAATACATATAGATACGTCATTATCAATGGAAGATTGGAGTGTAACGGTTATGATGTCGATGATGTGCTAAGTATCTGAATATGAACTGTTTTAAAGAATTTAATTTGATTTGAAACTAAACTTTGTTCGCAATACATATAACCATATTTTAAAAGTAGGTATTACCTTCCCAGCTTGGCTTCATCGTCGTTGTGTTTCTTGCCACGTTTGCCGCAGATTGTTGCAATAACACCCTGTCGTCTGAAGCACAGGAGAAGGAGGTCCACGATCAGAAGACAGATGAATACTCCGGCCAAGGCGAGCCCAATTATTGAACCGCTGGACAAAAGCTGAGGCGGTGCAAATCCAGACCGTTCGACGCCTGTCAAAATAATATTGATTCGATATAGTTTTTGTAACTCATGTAAGAGCAGTAGAAGCAGGATACCAGTTGCTATATAGGATAAAGCCAAAGTGTGATTTCCAAAATATGTGGTAAATGTGTCTACTGCTCTTCTCATTGTTAGTTTATGCATTGTCACAGAAGCTGAAGATGTTAGATGACATGGAAGTGATTGTAATCAATGCAGTTCCAGCCCTTGTGTACATAGAATAAGGTTCAATGTGAGTTGTACACAGCAAGTTGCATACAGACATTCATTGCAATCAACTGTTTGGTGACAAATAGGGAGTGCTTTCAGACAAAGAAATCGTGCACCCAATCACCGGTTACTATTCTATCATTAAACTCATCAACTGTTTTAGAAGAAAGCTCTCCTCTAGAATGAAATGGGGTTTGAATGAAAAATGAAAGATGTCGAATGATAGAAACGAAAGATGTTGATGCGCAAGTCGATGACCTTATAATTAATGATAACAATATAATAATCATAAGAAAGAAAAGTTGTCAAGATGCAAACATTCCAAATGATTCTGTTTATCGCAAAATAAATGTTCAAACCCCATGACAAGATTGTTTTACTATTGAAGCGGTATCGGAATCTAATGTAAACGAATAATAAGAATATAATTTTGAACAATAATAATAATAATGTTTTAAAATAACTAAAGTTTGGATGGAACTATTAACCATCACCTTAACACACATAGATAGACTTAATTTATAATAAACGTCAATTGCTGTTTGAAAAAGGAATGAGGAAATATAACAATGACACAGATTAAAAAGACTAGGATAACATTTCAAACAACAATTTTAAAAAATCTACTAATAAAACCTAAAACCTGGTGAAACTGCCAATGGGAACATGATACACATATACAGACATAGGATTATATATTCATAGTAAATATAATTGTAATATAAATAATACTTTCAACCGGGAGTGTATAGTTGGCAGTTTCATAGATTACACCATCCATGCTTGAAAAATAAACTGACACGACTAGGGTACATTTTATAATAAAATGGAAAATATAAATTCTATAACATCGTCATCTATCATGACTTCTAAGATAATTATAGGTAAAATGATTGGAGATATCGTCTACGGATTGGTAGATAATGTTTAGTCGTCAATGTTCGGACCATGCTAACGGGACAATGTGAATTAATCAGCGTTCGAAGGGTGTACATGAAAGTCATGCAATAGTAATTAGTACATTCCAAAGGATACTAGCAGCAGGATTATTACTATTAAAAATATTATATTAAGTAAAATTTTATATTTACCCAAATTTCAGTCAGGGCGACACAAACACACTTGTGTAACGATCAACATTCAAAAGGGTTAATGGATCTCTTGATAAGCATCTTGACAGCTTTCTTTTTGGTCTTTATTATAGTTAATCATTAGTTCATGGGGTACATTAAGGAATGGAGGTTATACTAATCTCATGGAATTTGGTGATGGTTACATTTTAAAAATGAATGAAGCTCTCCTTGTCCCAATATTATACGACTTTATATTTACAGGATACTTAATTATTGAATCTAACTTCATTCATTTTACAAACTATACAGAAAACTACAAATAGCATAGATTGTTTTGAAAACATTTATTATTTTTCACATTGGTCATATCTTTTTTTTTTCTCCTAAAACAGATCACAATTCGAACTCCTTGCAATTATAGTAGAACTTTTGGCTAACTACATTATATTTTCAACCCTCAATATTCAAACATTCAAATTCATTTCAAACTCCATTTTAGCTTAAGATGGACGATTTCCCTTCCCACCTTTATTCTATTATCAAAAAGACAAAATAGTCATCAAAAATTCGTACACAAATCTTATGAATTCTTACACAACTTTCTATGATAAAATGTAATGGATGCCTTAATTTTTGGCATGTTTCTTAATTAACACTATAATTACGATTTTATACTTTGGCAGTGTTAATTTATTAGCCGTTAGTTACCTACATTAGTTTATATTTAGCTTTAAAAAAGTTTTTTATTATAATCTTAACGTCGTTCCAAAATTCGATGAAACTATAAATTAAACTTTAATATTAAAAACACACAATTGAAATTGCTAAAGTTCAGAAATCATTTGATGATATTTCAAACACAAGTAACATTTACACTTATTTACACATCAACAAATTGCATTATCACAACAAGTATTTTTCCCTAAATAACAACAGTCGTCTTTGGACTTGCTTAATTTAGAAGATTATTTAGATTTTAGCTACTAGTTTATATTATGTAGATCATTATAAGTATCGCTGATAAAACATCCATTTTAGTGTGAGCCCATCTGAAATGACTTGGACATCCATTTGGGTTACCTAGAAAATATTTGATAAGGATAAATACTTATATTTTATAAGGCAAATAAAAAGTTCTACTTTAAGAAATCAACAAATAAAATTATAGGCAATTCAAACTTACCACTGATAATAAATTAACACCAACATAATATAAAATCGTTAATACGAAATATAAAACTATAAAAGTACATCATCAGAACTAACTTCAAATCATAAATTGTACTCAAAAACTATAAAAGTTTTTTTTTCAAAATTATAATAATATAAAAATAATAGAAAACGCATGCCAAAATACAACAGATTCACACACTCCTCACAATTTATAATCGTAATATTTTTAAATATATTTGTACATTTTAAAATTTAATGCGTTATTTTTTTGTAAAGGCAAGAGATTTTACAATAAAAAAGTAAAATATGAATGATAAATTAGTAAAAAAAAACCATTCAGAAAAATATGAAAAAAATAAATAACACAAAACGGTTAACAAGCGGATGACTTACACTATGAATACTTGTACTTGATCAAAGAAAAGCAAAAAAAAATACGTAGAACCACTGGAAACACAAGACACGAATAAATTCGTTGTAAAATAATATTTTACAGGAGCACGACAAAATAAATAAAGGCGCACAAACACTAGTTCGAGGTCTGAGTTCACAAAACCAAACACAAAATAATGGTGAGCAGGCTGAAGGAAGATATGGTCGTTGCTTTCGAATTGTATATTGATTCTGAGGCGGTGTAAACGTCGTAGAAGCCGGCCCTTACGGGGACTTCATTACTCTCCTGATTGTACTCACCGAGAGCCGTTTGGACGTAAAGTTGAGCTGGCAACGAATATCCGAGGACGTTGTGCGCCCGTACGTGCATTCTGTAGCGAGTGTCTGGGTGGAGGCCACGTACTTCGTAACTGATTGCCTCTAGGGACTTAAGCTCCTCAATGACGCATTGAGATTCAGATGCGACGCGCCACTCTCCACTCACTTTCAGTACCTAAACAAAATCGTGGATTTACATTAAAATGGTTCACTATTCATTGGGCTCTTGAATCATTTTTCCTATGCGATCACAAAATATAAGAATACATCTATCCTAAAAGAATATTACATAATAGCGAAACGGTACTACGATAAGCAATAAGTTTATCTTATTCAACATGGTATGAAAAGCGAAATAAATCATCCAAACAAGTCTATTGAAAGCGTATGTATTGTGTGTGGAAATGGGAATATTATATTATGATGTTACTACATAATAAAAAACTTACGGGGCAATAGCTGATCTCATACATGTCGATAGGTTCGCCATTGTTGGCGGGTACTCGCCATCTCAACTCATATCTGTCTGCGTATTTACCATGAATAAGCGATTCTGGGGTTTCATTTTCTCTCCATTTCGGTTGTTCCGGTGGCGATCTGGAAATATAATGTTTTTGGAGATATTTTCCTTATTTTGCTAATTACCTAAATTGTTTACCGACTTATGAACTAAAGCCAACTACTAAATCATTCAATTGTAGCGATATGAATGCTAAGCACAAAGCGTCCAAAACTCAGCGACGTTTAGACAGACGTTTCGATATGTGTATTTGTAGTCTAGACAAAGGAGTTACATCCTTACCTTCTGGGCATAATGACGGTAATTGGAGCACCCCAGCTGCCAGGCCCGACTCGATTGACGGCAGCAAATCGAAAATCATAAGTGAACATCGGCCTCAAATTCTCCACAATGTACGGTGAATTGGCGGACCAAGTCTTGTTCTGGGAGAGATTCCAATCGAAATTGCCATTTTCCTTGTATTGGGCTGTGTAGGCCGTTATTGGTGGGCCCATTTCTTCAGCCGGGCCGACAATATTGAATGAAACTGATGTCGCCGTTATTGTTTCTTGTCGAGCCTACGAAATAAAGATTCGGGACACATGAACACTTCTATACGTGACGTAGTATATGAAAATAATACAACACACCAGATATCACACTTTTTAGTTCATTCTGACAATATGTTAAGTGCTAAATATAGTATTATTATACTCTTTTATTAAGTACGTAATCTATAAAAAAAACCAAGTTAAAATTATTCGTTCGATAGTTTCGAAACTGAAAAATTACTTAGAAGTCTAATTCTGAAACCACCTCTAAAACACGACCTAGCATATTAATAGAACCAGGTTACCACAACGAGATAAAATGTAGGTTAAAATACATAACCACGTGTATTGGGAGCACAAACTGAAGCCTAAACTTATACCTCAATAAATAGAAGCCACAGAAGAATATAATAATAGAACTTTGTGTTGGTAAAATGTATTCTATCATGACAAAAGTCCTTATGCCACACAAATTATTACTGCTTGTGCTAATCTGAAGGAATCTTGAGTGTTGAGTAAAGTATTATTGTATTTATTCACTTACTTGAACGACAGGACCTGGTGGGAAAGCCTCTCTGAATTGAATGATGTGTTCAGCTTCTCCGAGAGTGTTGGTAGCAATACATTTGTAAATGCCGTACAGGGCTCTATCAGTCGGCGTGACGATCACATAGCTCGATGGTCCAGATCCATAAATCTTCACTTGAGGAGTTTCTACCAAGTCCAGGTCACGGAACCTGTGGAATATTATTATTAATATACATTCACAGATGACTTCTTAGTACGATGGCGTGGAAAAATATTATATGTGAAAAGTGAGTGTACATTTACACAGTGGTATGCCAAATGTGCACCTCTGCCTACCCCTTCGGGGATAAAAGACGTGACGATATATTTTGTGTTTACGTAACAGTAGGTACGGTATAATTACAATTTCTAATAAAAGAGGAATAGTGTTTGTAGAATGGGTACCCTAAGTGCTATAAATCTAATAAACGACTAGTTCACTACGGTATGGTCCATAAATATCATTAATTATAATACGAGCGCATTGCTAGCGACACTAGTTTCCTAGTTTCCATTCCCAGATAATTTCAATATTTCCTTTTTTGATGCAAAAGCAGAAACTGTTGTAGTTGCAAAAACTACTTTGATAGTACCACATAAAGTTCTTAATGACATAATCATTGGATTAAAAAAGACTATTAAACACTCATTCGAAACTGAAGTTTTATGTGTGGAAACAAAAATGAATCTTATAGTCACATTAACGACGTCATAAATTCCTATAACCGTCAGACTAATGGTGGTCTAAGTGAAATTACTGCATTAGAAGACTTTCCTTTGTTTTAATACACTTACCTCCATTTAATGGTTGCGTTCGGGATACTCTCTGCGGTACAACTTAAGTTGGCGGGACGGCTATTCCAACTCCAGATCGGGATTGTTGGCATATGCTCGAAAGTTGGTTTGAAATGAACTGTTAAATGGCCGTTCTTTCTTGCCTCACCACCTTAAATAATAATGAATGATTTAGTTCTGCTAATAATGATATAGATGATAATGATATAATTATTCTTATATAGAAAACTTAACATATTTCTAATTTTTTTCATTTCTAAACTTGGGAACGATGCCGGTGAGTGTACACACATTTTTTCTCACAATCGCGAAGATAAAAAGAGAATTATTAATAATACGACTATAAACATATAATAATGTTATTTTACCAGCGTTCTCAGCAAAACATTCGTACAGTCCATCATCAGTTCTATTCAGCTTAGTGATCGTAATAACCCCGCTAGATTCCATCTGGTCGCCAGTCTGTCGAGTGCTCGTTTCAACAGTAATCCTGCAAAAAATTACTTATTCAACAAACTTTCTAACGATCAATAAAAACAAAATTGTCTGTTAACTTAAAAAAGCTTTCATTTTCTAAGTTAGTGGCTCAACAAAAAAGTTTCTTTATAACATTATTCTGTAAGTACATAAAAGTCAATGAAGAGCGAAAAGCCTTTTTTTATTCAAATCCGCACTTTTTATTTCACATAATCGACTTTATACCCTTTACAAGCTTTGATCGTACTTGCTTGGCTCGTTCGTAATAAAATTTCTAAATAGGTTTATCAAATAAATTCGCATTGTTACGATCGTATCATGCCACCAAAAATATTTCAAGGATAAAAGCAGTTCCACAAGATTTAGCAAAGACACCTAAATCTGTCGCCCTCCCAATAATGGACTAACTACATAATCCGAAAACATAGTTTGGCAGCCCTTACACAGCACCTGTGTCAATTAAGATAGTAAAACACCATTGTTATTGGCAATTGTCTTACCTGCCCTCGTCGTTAGCTCCATTCAGGAAGCGGTCAGGGTTGCTCAATTTGCGGAAACTAATGCGAGGAGCGGGCCGACCGGTCGCCTTGCACTCTAATCTACCCTCTTGCTTCTCAGGAGCAGTTGTATTGAATAATTCGAAGATTCTGGGCTTCACCAATACTTCGACTTCGATTTCAGTTTCGTTTTGTCCAGCCTGGTTTACTGCACTGCAGATGTATTTACCATAGTCAGCGGCTTCTACGCGATCGATTGTTAGAAGACCCGTATTTTCGTTGACGCTAAATCGGGACGTACTGGCCAGATTCTAAAACAAAAGATATTTGCATAATTTTAGCATACTATAAATAAACATTTATATTCAAAAAAGTGGTCATAATAAATTAAATACAAAATATTTTTTGTTAAAAAAGTCATATTTACCTCTCGAGTTGAGGCCTTGATCCAAGAGTAAGTAGGCAGCGGTTTTCCTCTAGCTTTGCACGAAATAGCAGCACTTTCACCTTCCCTAATTTCGACTCTCGGGTCCCTTTCCTCCATTTCTGGTGCGGTGTAAACCTAATAAGAAACAAATAATTATAGCACACTTTTCACACCAATTTCTACTTTAAATTGCTTCGCATTAAAATCATTTTCACTTACTTCAAGTTTGATGTTTCTTTCAGCAAGTTCACCAGTTTGGATGACCACAGCTCGGCAGGTGTAAGTTCCATCGTCACTTTCTTCCACGCCTTTAATCATCAGTCCATTGGCGTGGATCACGTATCTATCACCGGTCACAACCTAAACAGTTTTTCATCATTAGTTACGTTTACATTTTGTTTAAAGTTTAGTAAAGAAATGTTTGTTTTTGTTTTACTTACAGGATTGCCTTCCTTAAACCAATCAACAGACGGTGCTGGCTCTGCAGTAACTTCGCACATGATTTTAAAGTCTTTTCCTTTGGTAGCATATTGATTTTCGTTAGCGTTTGTCCAAGTTATTGCAACTGAAATAAAAAACATACTTTGATCACCAAAATCTTTTATAGCAAAAGAATATTTGTAAAAGCTAATAGAATTACATTCGTTTCAAAGAACTAGCTTTACTTTTTCGAATGCAAATTGAAGCAAATATCTTTGTTCTGAATATCAATAAAATGGAGCAATAATATTCTGAAGTACTTACCGAACGTATCGAGAACAACGCTAGCGCTCAAAGGCATGTTAGTGTAAGTAGCGACACAGGTGTAGTTGCCAGCCATAGCCGGAGTGATCGACGATATGTACAGCAGTTGCAGCTGCTTCGCGGGCATCGGTTCCGTATATATCTCTGGTCGGGTGCCGGCTCTGTTCAATTAGGAATGTCTTATTATTTAACTGGTCGACGAATAATAAATGGTACATTCTCATCATAATAAATACCTTAACATAAGATTGTCATACTCTATCACAAATTATCGTTAAAATCTTATCATAATAAAAATCTTTTCATGTTCTAAGTTAACACAGAAAGGATTTTTATGAGACTTTTTATATAAATTGACTAACATAATTTTATCCATTCATTGAGCACCCGCAACACCCGCAACGAATACCAGTACCATAAATCGTGAATGTAGAGTTTAAAATAAACTTCAGTCTGTTTATTTACACATATATTTACTTACGCGGCTTCATTAATGACGAATCCCTTAGGGTCCTTCCATTGCGGTTGTGTGACGAGCGCCGGGTCAGGTGCGTCGACTTGACACGTGAGCACCACTGATTTACCCACGGCCACCGTCTGCTGTTTCTGTATCGGGAATATCCTTAACGTTTGCGCTGAACATCCTGGGAAAGAAGAAAAATTGTTTGATTAGAGAAAATCAAATAAATTGTCTGATTTCATACTGACTTTTAGTAAATGAGGAATTTTTAATTGTTTAGATCTTAACAAGATATTTTTGGTCAAACGTATCACTGATCATCAAAGCGAGTAACAAAATAAAATTCTCCTAAATATTCATCTAAGTCTAAATTGACATGTTAGTTTCGTTCGGGAAATAACTATTTAATATTGCAATCCTACAAAAATTTTTGCTCTTTTCATGTTTCAATTAGCAATGTAAAATAGGTACATAATAATTATCTTCCTAAAGCACGATAAACACACGTATACGGGCCCTCAGTGCATAACTCTTTAATTAAGTTTACCGCAATTTATTCGGCGGCACGTGACCCTGGTACTTATTAGAGGTCTTTATGTCCCTTAGTGACCGCACCGTTAATTATACGACGTGCATGTAACTCGTGCAAGTCCCAAACTTGGAATAAGTTTCAAAATTATGATACTTATGAACTTGGTCAAAAGGATGTTGAAACATCAGGGTTATTCGCTGAAACGAGCAGGATTGTCACCACATTATATTTAGGGGATGGCTTGAAATTAAGTATGTATTACAGCTTACTCACGTAACTGTTTACGAGGTAGCTTGGCTAGTTTCAAGGTGCGCTGGGGAGTCTTAGTCATGAGCAGCATTACGCGGACACATAAGGCGGCGAATTTAACTCAAATGTTTTTCAAAATTAGATTTCAATTTAAGATATCCTAATCAGGATTTCAAACTTTCGCGCTCGCTTGACGGGCTCGATAACGGGCATTTTAGATAACGATATTAGAAAGCTAATCTGGATGCTTTAGAAACTATTGATGGCTTTACATTAATCTTAATTACATCTTCAAGTTACAATTAGCTGGATAGAAATTATCATTGCTGTGTTATTTCTTATTGCAGATCATGATATTATGATCATTAAAATTCAAGATGATGCGTAACCTAAAGCTGCATAAAGGGAGATGGAACTTTAAAAAACAGCAATCCTTAAAAATCTGCAGCTAAGACATAAAACCTATGCAAACTTTTTGCCGTGCCATCTGCTTTTCTCTATCCACGAACATATCTATGGCTGTGTGTGTGGCGTTATCTCCACCATCTTGTATCTGTGGCATCAACTCAAGTGTTGCCAAGCCTATTCATGTGGGCACGTCTCGTTATTGCAAGGATTTCAAGCCGTCTCCCGCTACCCGCCAGAATTTATTTTTTACGGTCATCCCTGAAAAATGGGTAAGGGATCCCAAACTTCTTTTGGGGCACGACATATTGAGTTATTTTGGAGTTGTGACAGTTTTTTATATGTGTTACTTGGTCAAACTTGTGACTTGGATATTGATATCTTACTGGTATACAGTCACTGCTGTTATAAAGAAAGGTAGGGTAAGGTAGGTAAGGACACACTACTATTATAAATGTGAAAGTTTGGTTGTTTGGATGTTGTTGAATCACACTGAAACTACTGAACGAATTTTATTGAAATTTGATATAAAAATAGGGTATGAGCTGACTTGGGTGATAGGATACTTTTCATCACACGAAAACGCGGGCGAAGCTGCTGGCAGAAACTAGTAAGTTATAAGTACTAGTCTTACGCCCTAGTAATTTTGTAGTCAATAAAATGAAATTATTATAAAATAAGTACCGTACCTACCTAAAGTGAAATAACAATTGAAAATCTCTTATAAGTCACTTCAATCCCTAACTTTCGGGCCACCCACACATAATTATTTAAACACACACATTAAACTCCTAATTCGGAGAGTTTACTGAAACTTACAATAATACCTAACACCTACATGAAATAAAACAAATTTCTAAGAAAAATCCTTCACAGTATAAATAGAAATTAATTAAAACTTTTCAAAATTAAATTTGACTCGGTATTATATGTTGTAAGGCCTTAATTAATATTTATTACTGATATGGTATATCAGATTGTATAAAGTAAACCAAAATTAGATATGCCAAAACAATAACAAATTGTTGGCCCACAAATTTAGTTGCGATGAGGCTAATGAATTTGGTACAATGTTGAAATTATACGATTACTAAGTTAAAGTAAGTGTAAGCTTAAATTTGGTTAGTTTCGTGTTTCATAATAGTTCATTCCATGTGTTTAAGTTATGGACTTAATTTGGATGTTTAATTACGATAATATCTTTCCGCAAATTCTGTTGTTCTTTAAAGAATTGTTATTTTTGCAACAGGTCTATTAAACAATCTATAAAATTAGAGAGCCATATGACACTTCTAAATAAACAAAAAGTTTGTACTAAAAGTTTAATTATATTGATATTATTTTTTTCATACCTTTTTAAGCATAAAGGTTAGGCTAAATTGTTTGACGAGGAACTCGACTAGTGTCAAGCCATGACTAACAGAGCAAACAGCATTAATTACATTTTTGGGTTCGACATCGACATAACAATAACCCCTGCTATTTTTTTTATTTTTATTTTCAATGTACAGACAGCACTTTTCTACGATTTTATTATATGTATAGATTAATTTAGTATGTCTCAGGAAAGTTATACCAAAATCATTCTTTTTCAGTAAATAAGTTATTTAAGTAACAAAAGAGATTCGTGACGTGACATAACCACATAAATAAAGTCAGTCTTCACTCTCGATGATATACACACATACGAGGATGGGTGGCCCATACACGTATTGACGTATCTACACAACTTTTGGTAGGCAAGAGACGCAGAGAATTTTTTGCGAAGTTATTGAGTATGCAGCACGCGTACAGACCCTTCGTTTTATATTCGAGTTTGCCAACAACTGCGTCGGTTGCATTTTATACGATACTACATTATATCTATTGCATTTCCTATCCTATCTATATTTAATTATATAAAGCTGAAGAGAATGTTTGTTTTGGAATCGCTGGTTCTAAATGAATAATTTTATGTTTGTATTGGATAGTCGCCACGTACGCTGTTAATGATGTAGAGTCCCTCTGTGATTCGAAACTAGTAGAGCTTTTCTCTATTAATTTACGTGAGTAAACCGAGATATTTAGTTAATTTAGTATGTCTCACAATTATTATTATACAAATTGCATAGTCCATTTTTCGAGGAAGGATATAGTATAAAACATAACGCTACGATCAATAGGAGCCGAGTAGCAGTTGAAACTGAGGGGTAACTATAGTCTAACATATTGTGAATAACAGAATCTTCTGGCGAGTCGGAATGGGACCATCAATGGGCTTAGCAATACAATTAACAGTAACCACTAAGTCGGTTGTAACTGGCCATAATTATACTTGCCAGTAATTCCAACAAAGACATTATGGTTATGTGCCTCGGGAATGGTTCGAGCATTCAATTTACAACGGTTATAAGTCTAACGAGTACATTAATAAACTTGGACGACTTATAACTTTATATCTAAATTGTTTGGGTTTGTTGTTCTGAGAGGCCTTTCAATATATCTTTTAATCAAGCTAGTGCTGCGACTAACGTAAATCGCCTAGGTACTTGTCTAATTACATGTCATCAAGAACCTTACTTTCTTTTTTTTGCTTTTTTTCATGTGGGAAAATCCTCCAATGGTTTCTTCCGCCTTGGGTAAGGCGGGAGGGAGTGTCAGACTCTTACTGACTAAAATCCACCCTGTTCCTTCTCCTGCTTTGAGCCGGAGCCCCGGTAACCTGATACTTTGTCCGCAGCTCCGGATGTCATCAAGAGCCTAGATGTAGGTATATCCCTTAATATAAACGCAACTACGACAAAAAAAAATAGTCTAGTAGAAAATTTATATCAAATAAAATACCCGTCCGTATCACAAATGTAATTTTCAAACCGAATACTTTTTTTGTTCATTAATCTTTCCGAATTACGATTCCAGACACCGGGTACGAAGAACGCAAAAAAATAAAAGGAAAATCTGGGTAAAAACATTCGAGCGTTATGTCATAAAGATATTCTCACTGGGTTGAGTTTTCATATAAAATCGGTTACGAGACCTCGTGTAGATTGGGCGAGGGAATTTGTATTGGGTCCCATGTGAATCTAAGCATAGCGGGGGTTGCGTCGTCAACGAACAACGTTCTTAGTTACATTTCTTTTGAGGAAAGCTAATAATTCTTGCTTACTGTACGTAGGTACATATTGTATTGCTACAACACTAGCATGTGATTATTTTTTAATTTGTTAAAGATTTTACCATAAATAATGTACGGTGTGTACGTAAATGTCACGTTTACTCTTGAATTTTTATGTTCAGTATGTTAAATAAAGAACTCATTAATTTATTGGTATTTTTATTCGGCGTCCGGAATTATCGAACAAAAAACTACAAGACAAGTTTGAAAAAACAAATACAAAATATTAATTAAAACACGCAAAACAGTACCTAGTAGTTTCTGCATTTTTCCTACTACTTATTATAAATACAACTTCACCAACTCACTCTAAAAGTTTCAAAACGAGAACAGCTGCTACATTTTGCTCCTTTTTCATGAACCAGGAAAAACTAAAAGTACTTAGTATCTATGCATGCAACATGGCACCGCGGCATTACTTTTATGTAGTTTCAAAAATTTACATAAAAACTGTACAGAGTGGAAAACGTAAAGTGAAATACTATATCATTACATTAAAATAACAATACCACATTATTCTTAGTTCCCCTGTGCCCCATTCCACAAAACAAGTGTACCTGCGCGGCATAATGCAGAACTGCCGCATCAAATGCTTACCATGAATTTTGCAGTTTATACCTTAGAGGTATCACCGAAATTTCATCAACTAGCATAGGGGAGATAGGGGACATTCGACAACGAGGGGCCAAGTGAAATAAGCGAGCGCAGGATTAAAGGGTTTGTGGAAAATTTGTGTGCTTCATAACAACCCTGCGTCCCCAAGCGGTTTTGTATTACCAATTATTTTCATTTAATTCATAACAGGCTGTTTCGATGGATTTGTCTGTCCCACAAATTCCATTAATAACAAAGAGTTATGATTAAATTGTCTGTTTGCTCACTAATTTGTATAACAGCTCCATTAATAGTAATTTAAGAAAGCTATTAATAAAACTTACTGTGTACGCTACCTACTGTATAATTAATTCTTTCAATGAAAATCTCCTAAAATAAGAATAGATTCGGTCTAAACGTTCGTTTCTAAAAGCAGTCATAAAAATAAATGTCTACAAATTTATTCCGCTACAAAATCACTCAGAGCATAAATTTTAAATTTGGAGACATTATTTTCACCCATGGCCGTCCCTCAATTTCACCTCTGACTTTTAAAATAATAGGCAAACAGCAATACGGAGATGTGAAACGAACCGTCACAGTTTCAGGTCTGCCGGAGACGTCCCTCGACCGCCGCCTCCCATTGGAAATCAACTTCAAGAACGGGTCGTGTTCACAATTTAGAAACAAAAGACTGTCTACGTACATCCTTCGTGGGGGTATTGTGATTAATCGCTTAGGCATTATTTCCTAATTAAGCTCACCTTCCCCTTGCGATGAATGCGTCGCCCGAGGGAGTGTCTGCGAACTTGAAACAAATACAAATGGGCCGACTTCAACTGAGAAAATCGGAAAATCTGTTGAATTAACGCTGAACACAAATTAGAAGGGTGAAGTTATTTCTATAACAAATAACAGCGAGAATTCTTGTTCAAATTACTTAGAAATGTAATCCATACTGCAAATTATCCCAGTCTCAAAGGGGATCGTTTGGGAATAACACGTTTTGGTACTGTAATTGAGTTGATACAGTTACCTCCAAAGCAAATATTGATATCTATCACCACAAACTGATTGAAGGTAACTGACATCTAACTCGATCATTCTTACAACACATAAAATATGTATGTACACTTCGACAGCGAGTTCACCCCATTTGACATGTGACTCCGTCTGTAGTGAAAAGCGCGTAATTGAGGGAAATGAGATAAATTACTCTTGTGGATTGTTTGAGCTACGAAAGGGGAGACGAACAGCCTGAGGAGACCCTCGTTTGTGACTCATGTAGCAAAACATTGATGAAAGCTAATGTCACAAGGAAACGACACAACTTGTTCTACAAACATCACACAGAATAGTAATAAAGTATACAGTACATTTTCTTATAACAATCCAACAAGAAATAAATTCTTTTCAGATTTCGTTTGCGATATTATCATCCTGCCAACATTCGTCTTTCACGAAGCAGTTTATAAGTCGAAGTATTTATTTCGCACTTGCAGCGCTGACTCAGGTGTTCCAGTCCTTAGGATTACTGTTAACGGTGCTATTACGAGTAAAGAAAAGCGTTACAACCGTTCCAATAAATTTTCATCGTTAAAGCCTTGCTAAACTTCGCGTACATTCGAATTCCCCTCGAGTCGGGCGTCATTATCAGTTTAGCGTGAGGGCTCTTCCGCCAGAAAAGAATATAAAAAGGCCCGATCTCAAAAATTCGCCTAATAGCAGGGGCGTAACGAAGTGTAGCCCACTTAAAACAATAGCCAAATACGAGGGTCGGAAGCTACCTACACCGCGCTTCCCATACTTAAAACTGTTCGAGACCACTCAATATGTGCTGAATTCGTAGAATTTTTATAGTGAATTTTTGGACCTTTATTGCCTCGGATATTTATGGCGTCCCACGGGCTCCGTAAATTTGCGTTGAAATTTGAAAATAACTACAAAGAAATTTAATGTAAGTAAATAAATCGAACTCGAAGTCGGAGCTTCGAAGAAATTGAGAAAGATTAAAAAAAAAAGATGTGGAAAAGAAATTCTTAGCCTAATCAATGTTTATTTGTCGATGTTCCACCCTTTGGAACGAAGAATAGCCAGAAAATTGATCCGATATTACCACCGCACCCCTCGGCAGAGCATTAATTACTGGTTGGTGCCTGCTAGGCCCCTTGAAGCCTGCTTCTCATTTTATAGCCCGCAAACAAACCGACATCATTTCACCCCGCGTTGTTTATTACCTCTTGTAAAGTTTCCATCTCATCTTTAATTGACTTCACCGGAAAGTTTTGAATATCTTTCGTTTTAGAGGCAAGCGGTTGCAGGTTAAAATGAAAATCTTTGAACAGCTAGGTAAATAGATCTTATCGGTTTATTTTTAAAACGGATATTTATTGGGTTTCTTTGAGCTTTGTTGCAAGGAACTTTGTCTTAACATTGAAATTCAAAGCAATAATAAATCAGTGCAAACTTTGTACTAGTCTAGTTCGCTCTATCTGTTCAAGAGCATCGTCCGGTTCACTGACGTCATTTTGTCGTAACTCCACATAACGATGACCAAGTGGCTGCCTACGCACACTATTACATTCAATTCACGATGCTCGCTATTTGGAACCGGTTTCGCTGGTACACTATGATAAAATATATTCATACTAATAAATACCAACACCTACGTTGAGTCAACCATCCAGTAAAAATTTAGTTTTTAATATAATGTCAGTCTTCTATCTCAAGACTTGCTTTTACCTAGTTTCTTCGTGAAGTGACAGAATATTTTATGAACATTATCACCTTCAAGTCATTTGCCAGTTACAAAGTCCTAAGAAACTGTTGGAAAATCTAGCTTCCTTGTATAAAAAGGATTTACGCAAGATGAGCTTTTATACAGGACTATGTTGTCCGATGCGGACGGTGGCAGCCTTTTACGCTAAGCTGCCGTCGCAAAATTGCTTGAAAATTTCGTCTTACCTCAAACAATGGTGTGCTTGTGAAAGATGCTTGCTATAGAAACTTATTTTGGAGTATCTTTTATGAACCATTCATTACAAAGCGTTCCATGGTTTTATTTTTCAATAAACCAATTTGACTGCACGGTTGGCGCGATGGCTGGGCAACTGGCTGTTGTGCAATGTGTAGCGGGTTCGATTCCGGTACGGAGCAATTCTTTGTGTGATCCATAAATTGTTGTTTCGGGTCTGGGTGTCATGTGCATGTGAAATTGTATGATTGTAAACGCACCCACGACACAGGAGAAAATCCTAGTGTGGGGCAACGTTTTAAAAAAAATAAAAATGACATTGATAAAAATAAAACTAAATGCATATACCGGCCATCGATCACCATCAACGAATAAAGAGTAAATATTTTATTTTACCCCAGCTACCTAGTAACATTGAAGCCTCAAGCCGTAATCAAAGTCCATTTTTTTATCAAAGCAACATTCGCCTTTCGAAAGAATACACACAGACTTAATCTATATAAAAGTTTCCGAAGAAAAATACCCAAGACTGAAGGAATGCCAATTTCGTTTGAAAACGTACTTCACGATTTAATTTTATTTGTAGGGTCTACGTTTACCTTGCGAAGATACTTCATTTGGAATCAAATGCGATTGAAAACGTTACATACTTTATGAGATTAGTGAACTTGTTAACTTGAAAATACATTTATTTTATTGTAATGTGATTTAAGAAGCTTTATCGAACATTCTCTCTGTGTTTGTTCAGACCTTTGTTTCATTTCATTGATAGTGTTTATTATTCAAAAGCCTATCACACTCATGAAAACGCTACATACCAAATTTCATTAAAATCCGTTCTGTAGTTTCAGCATGATTGACGGACAAATATCCAAACATTCACATTTATAATATGAGTGTGATGTGATACATACGATAGGAATTAAACAGACACTCTTATACGTTATGTCACGGTTTTTTTACTAATTACTAAACGTTTCTAGAAATAAATAAATAACTTCACACACACAAAACAAAAATGTTTCAAAAAGTTACGATTCAAATCAAAAGCAGCGTATTATGCAGCGATCAGCTTAAAATACCCCACAAAGCGGCTTTCATGGCAAACCGGCTTTTTTACGAGTCGGACACTTGCTGTACATTGAGGTTGAACAATGGAATCCTAGAGCGTATTTTAATCTACACCGCAATATCAGGAACACACACAAACGGACAAAAGGTACATAGAGTAGAATCGTGAAAAGCAAGCCTGTGTAAACATTGAAAATGGTTTTCGTGGAACTCGACTTCATGCTGTTTGCTCTGTATCGCATTGATATTATTGTTTTATTTGTTATGTATTATAAATCAGTCAAAATATTGTTAGTAGGTATGATGTGGTTTTAGTATAAGATGTAAAGATGAATGAAGTTTATTTATTAAATTGAGAGATGAAATTACTAACTATTGTCTAAATAGGATAATTTATACTATCTAAGGAATAAATATCTAGATTTAGATATCTAACATATACAGGGTTAGAGATAGAATTTGTGTGATTTCAAATTCATAGGTGACCACAAGTGTCCGTACACCGCACAGAGATCAATCAAATGTGAAATAACTTTAGAAATCCAACAACACTAAAATTGTGGAATCCCTAGCCGTGCGACGCGTCACCGCCGATTTGTATTCCGCACCTCTCGCCCATCCGTCTGGCCAGATTAATTATCCACCACCCTCCCATGTTTGCCAATAAGCCAACCAACCCTGACTTTTCACTATAAATCTTTGACATCACACAATTTGTTCAGCCGTGATACGCCTCACTGATTATCCGAAGAACCTTGTACCCAAGATACCTACGAAACGTAAAAATAATTTAAACTTTGATGGGAGGTGGAAAATTTTCGCCGAATTCATAATTTCCGCTGTAACGATACCACCGAGTGCAGTACTTTTGACTGTTCTTCATAAAATATGTATTGCTTGTTAAATATTTGAGCGAATGCGGTGTTAAGCAGCGTTTTACTGAAAACCTTTCAGTTTGCGAACAAATGGAACGTGTACAACTTTACAGTTGTTTATTATGGAACGAATTCAAATGTTGCTTTTCACTTAAGTTTACGTTGTTGTTGAGATAATGAAAGTATAGGAGTATAACATGACGCATCTGCGTGCGAAACCAAACATTTACTTAGTTCGCTAAGAACGAATAAACTTGCTACACTCGCAAATCCTAAATCAAACATTAGTCAAGCATTACAAGACGCTGTAAGTTCCGCCCAGGGATCTGCTGCTAACGTACAAGATCACGCATTGTTTGTCGATCGCTCAAAATTAAGAGCGCCGCGAGAGCAATACACGTCACTTGAAATATCATTGCAGGCAAACAAAGTTACGTTCTGAGCTGTTTATACCCTAGCGAAGTGGATTATAAAGACAAATTGGAGCTTTTAACAGATTCAACACGCTATGTTGACGTGAACAAACTGTACTGGAAGCGCGCTAGTCTTAGATTTATTATCCTTTTCTATCATAAGACACAGTATCTCTGGAGACTGCTCCTTCAGAATATCGTACGACTTGTAATTATATTTGGAATCCTTCGCGGCCGTCCGTGAAGCAGGATTCGTTGCGTTAAGGGAATTCAATTAACAAATTTTGCTGCACGCGTAAACACAAGCCGCTAAGCGTTTTAGACGACAACTGCTTAAATAGCATGAAATTAAGAAAATTGTGTGTCTCGCCTTCTGTTGTGTCAATTACTTGCGGGTTTTAGAACAATCGTCTTAATGAATCCGCAACACAAAAACCAAATGATCCGATGCGTGTGGGCGTCATTGTGATTGATTAGAACACAACAACAAAAATGTATAATCATATTTTCGTTCGATGGTAACAGGGAAAATGTAATAAAATACTCTTTATTACATTCCTTTTGCGTTGAAACAATATCATCCATAAGACGGGACCTCGATCCCAAAGAATAGCAAAACAACGAAACAAGTGAAAGAGACGCCTTTACTTGAATCCAACATGTTGAATATAGGGAGCTGTTCGGAAGTTTGCAGTCGACTCGAGCGAAATAGAACCACAGAACCATTTGTATGGAACAACTTTATTAGAAAATTCTCTGTAACATTGTGTGACAATCGCACCAGCAGAAAATTGGAAATAGTGACGTGTGTGCCAAAAAAGTGAAATGTTCAGCAAAGGGAATTTCATATATTCTGTAGGAAGGAAGACTTGGAAAATGTTTAATGGTATTGGCTTGGCGTAAAATTTCATTAAGAGACCGTAACAAAACACTAATTTATACAACACCAGACACAAATATTTTTTGTAAATACAAATGAATATTTTATGAAGTAATAGACTTCTCGTGGGTGCCCTTATCCCACTAAATTGCATTGAAAGAATGAACATCCGTCATGTGCTGAATGCGGAAGGTGGGGGACTGATTGAGGTAGAATTTTGATAGATCGATGTACACATGTGTAGGTATTGTCTGTGTTAAAAAATTGAAATGATACTACTTCGTTTCTCTTGTGATTGAATGTGCTGCTGAGTTAATACTTTGACATTCTCTATTCGTAATCCTGTATTAAAAATCTTCGGGTAATATCTTACTCATCATATTCATATCAGGAATAGTAATGAAAAGTTACTATACTACTCCCACTTATTTCAGTAACTCCCTTTGTTATATTCGGGATAAATGCGGACAAATAACAAAACGTCAAAACATAACCGCTATGATATTTATTTGACACTTTGTTTTGGAACTGTCGAAACTAAACACACAGTAGCCGCCTTTCCGCATGAGGGCACAGTTTACGTCGAGTGTAAAGCTACCACGGATCCCTATCACACTAGTGAACACTAAATCCGCTCTATCGCGCACCGCACCAGCGCTGGTATGTACCGCGGTGTGGAAATTGCCTTATTTTGTTGACAGCATCTTCGCTGTGTGGAATTGCTATTTGGCCAATGTTGTAGGATTAAAAAAACATGCTAACCTAATGAGAAAACTTTTCGCAAACGTAATTGGAATGAGGGCCGCAAAGGTCAGGCTAAATAAAAATAAAACAGCTACACGTGTGCCGTTTGCTACTACAACTCCAAATACTTTACTCAAATAGAAGTTAAGGGGTACCAAATAATATGGGTGTTCGGTTACGGTTTGCTAGCTTACAACAAAATACAATGACAAATGTAATAAATATTATTTGTCGATGGTTTCGGGCCGTATGTCTCGCAATTTTTCGCTTAGAATCAAATTATTTTCCAATTTCGACAAGTTAAGGGGCAGCAAGTAAGAAGAGTCTCGCCCTCAGGGTCCAACCCATAGGTGCACTAGCAGGGAAGTGGCGAACCCTTATAATTTTCCAATTATATTTCCCGTCCAATTTTCCGTCATGTCGCCCACGGCTCTCGTCAAATGCAGCCCTACGAAAACCTCCCCCTAGCGAAGGATCTATTTATTATACCGCAAAAGTCAGGTGAACACCAATTACTAGCTTTTTGTTGTGCGAAATGTTTTTAAAACACGTGTGTCGGTCCAATGAGTTTTACATCGATTTTACGCGTTGAAAGCGCATTCCGTATTTTGATGGAAATAGCATTACTGGAGTACTTTTAATATTATGTCGAATATTGCTTCGTTAGTAAGGTTTTTAATCATTTGAGTTATGCTATGAGCAGTATAATTTATGGTGATTTTATTAGGTGTACTGGTACAATGGGATTTTTTTTAAATATCACATTGAATCACAATTTAAGTAGGTAATTAATTAGTTTTGAACCAAATATCATAATTTGCACACTCCTTTTATCGATGCATTATCTTATGACATAAAACACATTGCAAAAATGTGTTCCAAAAACATGATAACAGGGGAAACGATCGCTTTGATTGACAACGTCATCCAGGGAGGCGTAAACTGGCAAAACCCGAGTGATGTGTGAACGGCTAATTTTAGCAGTATCACGGTTTTGCAAACAGGGGGCATGGTTGTGCATACATTTCAACGCCGTAGGGATAAATCCAGCTGGAAAGATTAGTGAAGCTGGTGTTTGTTTTAGCCAGTGCGTCGACGAACGTTTGACGAACTAAAGTGGTTTGATGGGAAATATGAAACGTGAAAAGTGCAATGCGAACTGACGTGACACTTGGTTCCCTCAAAGAGTTAATACAATTATACACTTTCGGTAGCATAATATCTATGATATATTCTAATTTTGACATTAAACTAATATATTATAGGTGCATAGGTACAGAATTATTAATATACAAATTTTCTAACCTTACAGTATTGAATATTATTATTAACTTTACAATCCTAATTCATTTAAAAATCTATATCAATTTCAGTCCGCATCCTCTACAATATTTCCTAAGAATGACATAATTTTCTATAGAGCTACTAAAAAAGAGTGAAATTCATAGAAACGTTATTCAGCGTGAATATTCCAGCAACTAGTCATAAACTCTAAAACTAATTAATACTTCCTCGTACAAACTAAGATACTCATATAGGGAAACCAGTTTATGACACATATGAGTTGCAAAGTAAACAATTTTACTGTACAATATTAATTAGTTTTGAAGTAACACCAACGTTTAGCCGGTCTTGCATCTTCATTTTATCTTAGCAAACAAACACAGCTTCTAGTCTTTATCATAAACATTGCTTATAAAGTCGTACCTACAAGATGAAAATTAAATAAGGAGTTTCTTAGTTGACATTACCCTCGCAAAAATACGCTACAAATTGTGTTACTAAATTTCAAGATTTTGTGACTAAAGTTAAATGAACAAATAGTAATTCCGATCAGCGTAGCAATCAACATTTACAAAAAAAAAATACTATTTTGGTTTTCCAACCGTATAAGAACGAAAAATCCAGGATTTGCCGCTTAGCTTAAATGTACTAAAAGCTTCCGAGCTGAGTGTAATATTAATTCCTGTACCAGTTAAATCTCAACACAAAATTAGTTGGTAGTTCTCGCAGTGTTTCGCACTATGTATATCTTGGCGCGTGAAAACCAACCCGTCTGCTGCGGTTGGGCCCAACACCCCGAAAATTCCAATTCGTGTTATCGCTCTTTGGAAATTAACGCTTCGTGTAGTTGTTTGTCTAACTAAGCGATTGAGGGGTGTTTTGATTCGCCATATCTAGAAGATTATGTTAGCTTACTGTGTTAGATGTAAAGACCGTGTTAACGTCGGTTCCTGAATTATTTAGGAGTTATTTTGGTTCGATGTTCCGAGAATAGATTTGAATGTTGTATGTTTGAAGACATTTTGGAGTAATAGTAACTTAATAACGCTCTATTTATAGGGCCAAACCATATATACTTAAATATTCTTGTTTTGAAATTATTAAGTGTTAAACATAGGTACATAATATAGCGAGTTAATACTACTGATACTTAGCTCCCAACATAATGACCATACAGTAAATTAAATATAATATACGGTATTTTATTTAATGGCGCTTCATATAATATTAACATAACATTTTACACCATAAAATGAATTGTTGATTTCCGTTATTAGCACGCTATATGCAACAAAATATATATACCTACATTAACAAATTGGCCAGTAGTAGGTATAGCTTGAGAAATCATATAATTTTTAGTTCCCATACCCTGTCTGATTAAATAGGTCCATCACGATCTTGCAGATCGATAAATTAATCAAAATTCGCTCTCAAATCCATCTTAATGCTCTAAGACGGAAGTATAGGAAATGAGCGTTAATGAGTGTACAATAAAAAAGCAATTAGTTCGCAGTCGTCGCTTCGAACAAATCTCGAACACGGACTGACAGTCCAACGTTATTCCAAACGGAATTAACAGCCTATAAACTGAAGACATAATCTATGCAATTAATTTATTAGATTTTTAGATTTTATGCCTGTCTTTGTTTTTTAACATCCTTATGGATTAAAATTTGTTTAATTAGACTTCTACACCCGTACATAGAAGTTAGTATACTAATTTATTCAAAGTCAAAGTCAAAATTATTAATACATGTCCTCTAGTGAAGCTATTTGCTCGTTCTCGAAGTATAGATTCCTATGGAGAAGAACGAGTAAGAAACTCTATAGGTTAGTCTTTTTCAATCAGATACAGGCTCAGATTTAAAAGCATAGTTCCTTCTATTGACAACCTAAGAAAAAAACAACAGCTACATCGGTTGAGCAATTCTCGAGTATCGCCCCATCAAACATGCGGAAATAGATTTTTGATTCACGAAGATAGATATCACAAACTTTTATGACACCTTAAAAAGTTAAAAGATAAACAAACACAATTGCGATGATGATACTTAATAACAGTAATTCATGTCCATTTTAGAGAAAGCCTCTTCATAAATTAATGTGGCTTTTTGTTAGTAGATTATGTCGTTGTAGGCTGCCATTATTATTTATTAACATATAATGGGAGGCGTGACACTGCCTTCTGTAATAGTATCGTAATTACGATCAACGTGGTGGGTTAAAATGTACTTAAATAGCTTTAGGGCACTTATTTTTATAAGAAAGTAATATTGAAATATTCATACAAAATAAATAATTGAATTAACCATGCATTACATTATGTATGAACAGCTCTATGTTACTTGACCATAAAAGAGCTGCAATATTGTAGGTTGTCTAGAAATGTTTCGGAGATGTGGCGTGGCTGTTGCAATGCCGTCTTTATAAAGAGTGTTCAAATTAGCTCAAAGAGAAAAATGCACTTTTTGGCTCAGGCTATTTTGGGGCCTATTTCACTCTAGCCAAGATGATAATAAATATGTGGTTTTAATTAAGTCATAAGAGGTTTCCCCATACGGTATGTAACAGAAACAAGTATTAGTGTCGGGAAGCTACTCCTTTGTAACTACTAAAACTATCATACAACTACGAAAGTATCAAATAACTATAAGGAGGTTGCTGTGAGAGCTGAGAATATCAGGCTACTTACTCCCAAGCTCCCAGCCTTCAAGCAGTTTATAATTGACTCAAAAACTTCTCCAATAAATGTACGAGAAATTAATCTTACCAAGCCTTAATTGGACGTATCCATAAATTACCAACACTTCCACTGATTTTAAGAGGCCAATTAATTGAAAAGTATCAGGCCATAAATCCCAGGCGTATTAATATTAAAGTATGCCCGTATCACATGTAAATGAGTTCCAAAGTACTAGGGAAGACGCATAATAATAAAATAAGCCTGTCCCGCGGTGCCGACGGGATCCAGCTTACAATCCGCTTTTACAGAATTAATATTTTCCCCAGAGTAACAGTGGTAAAATATCCGTTTAAAACCTTAAGATTGTGGGAAAGGGAATTAACGAAGTCTCCATTGTAGCTTTTGTCTTTATTTTCGTTGTGATATTTGCCCAAGGACTAATTTATTCATCTGAAATACCGGTATGACTTCATTTCCATATAAAAAGTCTCCACGATACAAAAAATAAATCAGATCACATTTTTCCCCATTTCTATAGAAGTGAATATGTATTCGTCAATCCCGTCTCCAGATATGACTTTCACATTTATTGAAGTGACAATCACAGTGATTACATTACATATTTTAAGAAGATTATTGTTAGTTACGTTAAGAGTTGTAATCGAATTAAATTTCACGGTATTCACATATAAACCAAATAATTTTATAGCATTTTGACTGGTCACATAATAAAAATATTTAGTAAACCTTCTGAGAAAAGGAATCAGAAAAAGGTCGATCATAAGGCAAATGTGTTTAGAGTTATTTTTTATTGCTTGTCATCCCTTGCAAATTGGGCCAGCTACCTCTCGGGACAACAAGCCGTCACTCACGATTTACACAAATAACTTTATAAGAAGTCAGAGATTCCTTAGGCCTTAGAAAAATAATTTGCTTTTGGTCTATATTAGTTTCTCTCCACAACTGGACGAGTCATCATCTTTAATTGAGTATCAGTGGTATGCCAGGAATATTATAAAAGGTTTCTGAGAATCTCTAATGCGTCAAAATTATGTAATTTGTTCTTTAACCCTGTGGGTGGTCTGTGTAACCTTTCTAACGAAAATATTAATATAAGAATATTACTTAAAGTAAACCTCCATGGTAGAATGATTTGTTACTTCGCGGTACATTGAAAAACTATTAGACTAGACAGATTATAACCACCTACTTAAAAAGACTATTTTTGTCAAATCTAACACAAGAAAATGGATTCAAAGAACAACTCTGATCTGATTTGCCACTTTCTATGGTGATAAGGTCAAGTTTGATTAATCTTTTATGTAAGGTTTCCATAAAATATGGAAGTAGGTACCTATACTTATTTAGCATTGTTTTCAGAAAATTGTATAAGTCTGTGTTACGACCAGAAAGCGATGCAACACTCATTAGCAGTCTCCCAGCGTACGATCAAATGAATTCTAATAAAGTTAATCGAAAAAGCAAGTTCCCCCTTTTTAATTCGAGAAAATTTGAACAAAAACTCGAGTATCCACTTTATTGCCTTCAAAAGTGGGTCTCTAATAATACTAGGGAAGAAACATTCAGCTGTTTTATTTCGTTTTTCCGACTGATAAATTTTCTCTCGTCCCGCGGCCGGTATATTTATTTCCACTCGAACAACACATAAATATTGGATAACTCTCCGAATAAATCATAATGAAATGCGGGTACACTTATAAATAAGAACAAAAGAAAACACGCCTTCTTGTTAGCCGGCAATTTTTTACTTTTCTGACCTCTTTTTAATGTGGAACATGTATGAACATTTCGTAAAATCCTTCGTTTCGTGTCCGAAAGGATAATAAACATGGACGTATATTGTGCTATGTTTTATTATGACTAATAATATCGGAGCTAACAAAAACTTGGAACAAGAAAAACTTATTTCACGCTCTTTTGTTAGCATTATTTGGGGGCGTTTTTCGCGGGAGAAAATGGATATCATTTTCGAGGTCTACGCCTATTCATAATGGAACGATATTAATATCTATAAAAAAAGAAAATCTTTATTTAATAATTAGAATTCTTCTCCTAGGTACTCTTTACAGTTTTGAGAAGATTTTGGAAACATCATTCTAATACTTCAACAACTAATCATTTAGAGAAACAGGTAAATACATACCTAGCTACTGTTTACCCTCAAAATGCCTTTTTTATTTCGTTATATACGTTCTACTAGACATCAACCAAAACAGAGAGCCCGTTCAGTCTCGTCACGTAGTTCGCCATAACGAGGCGGCGCGACAGTGGCGCCCCCACACGCGTGACGTGACGACGCGAAACTTAACAAAGGTACAGACAACAAAACCAATATGCATGGAGTTTGTTACGAATACAACTCTTTCTTTTCAAGTTTCAATTTCAAAAGTCAATTCTAACATTCCAATGCTCTTAAAATTTGTAATATCATATAAAATTAGCCTTAATGTAATCTAATACTAATTTGTTTGTTTATGCAATGATAGTAAATGTGTTTGCTATCTGTACCATGTTCTGCACGTCTGCGACACATGTACAGAGTATTGTGTACGGTCAGACGATGATAATTGCTTTTATTTTTCGACCTCGACGCTACGGATGACAGATTATCCACGACTAATTAATTTTACATTAGAATTTAACATTTGTATTGAGACTAAACATTGCTGAACATAGTACCTATATCATAGTAAAATATGATAAACTTATGTGACACACATTTGTACCTATTACAGTAATAACGTGTGTCATACATTTTTAGAAAACAACTGAATTTTGGATTTTATATTAGTTAAAATATTTATTATATTACTAGTTTCTGCCAGCGGTTTCGCCTACGTTCCCGTGGGATAAAAAGTATCTTATGTGTTATTCCAAACCATAATCTACCCCTGTTCCAAATTTCATCCTGATCCCTTCAACTGTTTTGACGTGATTGAGTAACAAACATACACACAAACACATAAACTTACAAACTTTTGCATTTATAATATTAGTAGGATTTTAAGCTTTACTTACAAAAAGTTTTTATCGTAACGCATATTTCACGGTTTTTTTAAACTGTTATAATGACAAGTCAAATGAATACTACATATACATGTTACTCACACAACAGTCGCAATATACAGACCATGCTCTGTCTATCTTCCAATAAATTAGAACTCATTTGAGTTTAGTGCTAAACAATTTGCTAAACTACCTATAATGTGCTAAATACAGGTCAAGGTCGATATCGTTGCACCAATAATGTACTAACGAACTCAATTCATTGATGTGACGTGGTCAATGAACTTTTGGATTCTTGGAATATGAATTGATTGATTGGACTAGATTTCTTTAGACTTGGTAACAGTGAAATTATTTTGTCACTCCGTACATAGGATGGTAGTTCTAGCTTTGCCGTAACAGACTGCTTTGTGTCATTAAACCTTTGTCTAGTAACCACCATTGAAAATAAAGGAATAATTCCAGGATTCCATAATTTAAGAATATAGGACAGAATGGCGAAAATTTGGAAACAAACGAACTATAACATTCTTGTTACAAAAATTTCAATAATTGCAAAAACAAAAGCAGGTCGCAAATGAAAACACCTAATTTAAATTCCTCAAGTTTCTGCAGAGATATAACCATAAATAATTGTATGCATTTCAATACTTTGGTTACGGCAAATAAAATAGTGCGCGGTTGGTGCTTTTTGGGGCTGTGCCAAAATGTGCCTTCGCGAGCTACTTATGTAAGTCGTGTGAGGCTTAAGCATCGCAGTGCATGAGTGATGTGTTGCAAGCCGCAGGGAATTGCTTATACAGCCTTGGAGATGCAAACCTTTAGAATTCGAGCTAAAAGTTGAATATGCGTCATTTGTCATGGAAGGTTTTAATACGTGATACAATAGAATTTTGTATGATCCTCACGTATATATCTTTTGCGATTTTTGTCAGATAAGGAACTGTTTTTGAGAATCACTTACTAAATATTTCTCGTAACAATGTACTTAAACTCGACGTTAAAATATTTTTTACACGTTTTTATTTAACCTGACCTGTTTGTTTGTTTAGGTCAAATTAAGTAATCTTCCACTTCCTGACAACAGATCTATCTGATTTTTAGTACACATTCTTAGATATTCGTAATGACCATAAACATTAAAATCAAAAATATTCTGAACCTCTCTTTAGAGATGATCAATTTAGAAAGAAGAAGATCGCAAATAAACATCACAAAAAGAAAATTATTAACTTTGAAAGAAACAATACTATGCAATAAACGGCAGTTGGGAGAAGTTAAAAATAAAAGAATAGGTACAGTACAAAAACTTGGCAATATTAAAGCCTGTTAGTTCTTGGAAGCGTAGGTGTCGTATCGCAAGGCGGCAGGCGTTGAAAATTTTCCAATATGTCGGCCTAACATAAAATCTCGTAATATTTTCATCTTATATTTCCAACGCAGAAATGTGATAAGGATTTATTCTGTATTCTGAGACGCTGTTCTGTCATCTAGGTGTTAAATAAACACGATTATTTCACAAATCCGAGGAAACAGATTAAACATTTCTGCGAGGATTTGTACCTTCCATTACGAAGATATGAGAGTAAACTTCAACGTGGAGTAGGTACTTAGTGTATGCATTCTATAGTAATAAAAAAATACATTCTTCCACATTGGCCATTAAAGAAAGCCATTTGGAAGTAGAAAATCTTCTCTAGTAAAAAGGAACATTAAACGGATTCAACCAAGCCATTTGTACTCATTATTTTAATTACAGTATTGCTCGTAGTTGCATTTTACGCAACTTGACGTAAATAGCGATTCAGCTTCATTTGGGACACAATAATTTACGTTGCAGTGTTACACATACATACATATACTCAAATTAGCGTATTGGGCCACCAAGCGATATAAACCGAAATTCATTTCCCGCTAACATTCGTAATCTAAACAGATACTGTATAGGAAATGTACCGAGAATAATCCTTTCGGTAATGAATTACGAACAGGATTTAAGCCGAAAAACCAGTTCGTTGGAACATTTGTTGTATTAGATTAAATACACAGGAGTACACTTGGAAAGTAGAATCGGTTTCTAACTTTACTTTAACGTATACTTGTTTTGCGTTGATAACGCAAATGAAGAAAATGGAAATAAGTCGACAAAATAAGTAATGATTTTTGTTAAATACAAAGAAAGAAATCTAAACAAAGCTAATTTAGGAAAAAGGAATACGCAATAAGTTGATATTTAATAAAGAATCATCGAGGAGAAAGACGCGTACCGCCGACTTCTTAGAATAGACTCAAAAGAAGAATCAAATAAAAATATCGATTTCAAAATTATTTGCGATCTAAATATTTAACATCTCGTTTACAGACGAAGACATAAAGACAAGCAAACGACCGGTAATTGTTTCTTAGAAGACTTATTTCATTTCGCAAATAAATCGCTCCTAATCTTTAATAATTCTCTATCATCCACCGCTTTCGGAAAATACGCTAATGGCCCTAAACCGCTTAATAATTTTGTTATACGGTTTTAAAGATATACAATTTCATTTTAACCGTAGTCACCACCAAAAGTATCAATTTCATTTATTTATTGGTTCGAACAATGAATTCGTGTTTATCATTTTGTTAACGGTAAAAATCAAATGCGACTAGCCAGGGTTTATCAAGCACAATTCCTTGTATGACAGTACTATATTTTAGTTTTGCGTTTTTTGCACGTTTGTAAATTTTTTCTCAACGTATAGCAAATAGTGATGACACTACATAATTACCAAAACTTGAGGGCCTCATTTAAATATGACCATAATATTTTAAATAGAGCTAATATATTCCATAACATTCTAGCACTTAAATGTTTAGCAGAAACAATGCGTCTCAGTCTCGTCTCTTCATATACCACTAGTAATCCTTCTGTTCCTATCTTAGCACTACCTACAATGGTGATGTACGGCGGTGTCACCCACCTGAACGTCCCATATGTCCCCGAGACAAGTTCCAACTAGCTCAGGTGCATGCTTGCTTAATTTGTCAAGAGAGATCACTCGACCACCAGCCAGGGTGGGGCTCTAAACTATGAGCCGTATTAAAGGTGTGGTTTAAGCTTTTAGTATAGTTTTCGCTGCGGTTGATGGCATCGGGCGATTATAAATTGATATTAGCGTAAAGTTGAAATTTATTTTACTGATATCCGCATGGTTTATGGTGATATTAGTATTGCTAAACCTAAGTTTTAAACTAGATTCGGGAACGGAGTAAGTTTATAATGGGTTTTTTTTTCAAAATTTCGTATTCCGTATTCATTTAATGCTAATTTTTATTACCATTTGACTAAAAAAAACTATTATTGGCAAAAGTAAATGCACCAGCTTTAACCACCTGATTGAGTAACAACAAGCGTTACATTACATCAAAATGATCATTAAATGAAGTCACACGCCTCGCCTATACTCAATTTAACCCTGAACAAAAACTACACCGGAACACAGAACATTATGGCCACGTAAAAACCAGGACAAACATTGTAAACAGTTCTCACGACATCTGTGAACTGTCTGTTTCAGGGACACACCTGTTTCCTTTCGGGATTGCAAATACATCGTCACGCGGGAATAGAACTGGTGACAGTTGTCAACCGCAGTATGATTTTGAACTTCATTTTAGCTTAGTATTGGTACTAGAAAATTTTTAAGTCACAGGTACACTATACAGGTAAACTGATGTTATTTGATAAATAAGTCTAATTGAAATCTAGATATGATTTTTAGAAGAGAGCATTAAAATCAAATGCATAATATTCATTTGGTCACAAATCAAATCCAGCTAAACAATGAAGTGATTTGGAAATCAACATATTCATCGGCACATAATCTGGTTTTAGTTCTCTAATGAAATACATAATCCCGTATTTACAATAGCATAAATCAAGCGCGTTCGTTTAATCAGTTGTGTGTTGTTTCTATGCCCCAAAAGCGATACTAGCGCCGCAGCTTTTAATAGAAACTGTACCACAAACAACAATATGTTTACATTTGTTTAACATGTATCAGGAGAGACTAATCCTGATTTATTGGAGCCAACCTTTGCTGCAAACCCCTCGCTGCAACGTTGCAATTTATTAAGGTTTTATTGGCGATAAAAGGTTGCAGGAATTATACATGTAGGTATTAAAGTTTACGCGCCCTACGTGTTCTGTTTATATCACAACCTTTTTTATCTATTTTTCTCTAAATTAATTATTTAGACGCACGTTTGGAAGTGATGAACTCCACCTGCAAATTTAAGTGCTATACTTTTCATTTTACGTTTCAACAGTTCTCAATAAAATACGTGTCAATTAAATATGATATCTACGGTAAAATTCATCCATATTTATTTGGCTCAAGTCACGGAGGCGTGAATAGCCGTTTTAATAATTATTCAATAAATAATTAATCTGTCCCAAATGAACGCTCTTTGAATAGTTAATGCAATATTAAAACTGTGTTTAACGAAGTTTTCCCGCTGCGGTTGACAATGTTCAGTCACCGAATTTAGTTGAATATTAAATATCGAATAATTGTCGATAAAATGAACATCACTATTGTATAATTTGATAAAACAATTATCGACTAATTTTGTGTACGGTACCTAACGAGAGATTCTCTGACAAAATAATAATATAATCTGTATTATTAATGGCATCAATATGAACGCCGAAACTAGTAGCGTATAATATATATATTTTTTTAAATCCTATTCACTTTCGACTTTCCTTAATCCTTTGAATTTTCAACCTCCCGACAGCATAAGTGTTACTTACCGTAACCTCTTTAAAATAACAAAGGGTTACTACAGTTTACATAATCTTCCTTTTAGAAACGGAGCCTTTACGAGGGTTGAATGTGACGCTAAGAGATATTTGTAGAAGGAATTACTTGAGAAAGCGTGAGAATAATCGCCGATTTTGATGACACGCCACGTACCCTGATTACGTGAGTGGGAAATTGCTAATATATGTAGGTACTTAATGCTATCGTCGCCGAGAACAGCTGTATCAGCCAGGAACATTTATTTACCTGAAAAGAGAAAAGATACTGTTAGTCGAATACAGATTAGCCATTAGACTATCATTCAGATAACGTCAGATCCATAAATACGTTATATTACGGTAATTTTTAACCAAATAAGGCTTTATGTCACTTTGTCTCTCGGAATGCATAAAAAGTAACGGTATGCAAATGCATCTCCTTTCTTTATCTCCGGCTTAGTCATCGATCGAATCATCAATCATGTATAGAATAAAAAAGCAATAATGCGTCCACCTCCAATTTATACGGGCCCGAATTTAATAACCACTTAAAAACTAAACCGTGAATCTTCTCAGAAAAATACTTCGTAAGAAAGTTGGTTAAAAGTTAATCTTACCCAGAACATAAGACAAAAGAATATAAATCTTCAAAGAAAGTTTGTGCTTATCAATCGGTATGTGAAAGAATACGATTAAAACAAAAAGCCTTGGTATTGGTCAAAACAAATGACAGCTAAACAAAAGTGGAAGATAGCCATGCTCAGAATGCAAAATGATGGTCAAATAATTCGGTTGTCAGAGGGGAACAAACGGTAGGAACACGCGGAGAGCACTGACTAATGGGAGACGTTGGGAACCTTCGCAAACATCGGTGCCTCTTACACGTCCATATTAAATCACGGGCTTTGTCTTAGAGCTGGTTAGATGGAGCATGCGTGATCGCCTGAATAAAATATGCGGCCAGCCCGGCTCTATCCGTAGCCAGGAATAAGCTGTCCGCTTTGATGACAATACCTGATCGATTCTAGCTTTGAGGATTATTGGTTCATGCATTATCTGTCTTTGTGACTGACATAACATGTTTATTGTTCCGGTATAAACCGTGTATTTGCTTGTCTTGTAGGAACATTGCAAGGAATTCGTATGTAGGGTACGTTTTTGTAATTCAGATACCTTTTTTGCTATTAGTGTTTTAATTTATTCTATTCTTCTAAAAAAGCATTAGCCTATTAATTTTCTGTAAAGAAAATAGATCCAATTTGTAGTCAATATAATTTTACCTGGCGATTCCAAAAACAAATAGAATATAATTTCCATTAAACGTAACGTTGGTAAAGGGGGAACGTTTAAACAATCAGGGAAGTATTGTTGTTCGCTCTCTTACAAAGAACCCCTTGCTAACGTTAAGTGTTTCTACATTAAATTTTACTCATCTACGAGTGCAAATCTATGTGAATATTTGAAGAACCTTGAAATTGTAAGGGTCTTACATAGTTCCTACATTAGAAGAAAAACTCAACATTCTAAAAATATTTTTTTCCATGTCAAGAAAAAATATGTTCTGATTTCTAGTCAAATTGTGAATGCTATTTGGCGTAGTGACAAAAAGATTGGATATGTACCGCGACTTCCATTCCTACACAGATCAAATATTTGTATGGATCTGCTGATATTTGATCCGGGTTTGGTTATGATATTTGTGTGAAGTACATATTTATAGCCAAAGGCAAGAATTTTCCAAAATAAAGATGTTATCGCAAGACATTAAGCGTAATAACTCTTCAGAAATAAACTATTATATGTACATCAGCTGCTAATCAAACAACAACGTGGGTATATTTGTTTAGCTTTCAATACATCCGCATTGTACTACTTTTATGTTGCATTAATAATAATATTAGAACTTAATGTTCGATGAAATTATTACTATTAATAGACCACCTCAAGTGGACTAGCTAATAACTGCTGCTTTGAATTAATTTTTAATCAAGATAAATGCGTTACTCCGATAACTTATTCCAACGGAAGCAATTCATTCCATACAGATTAATCTACTATTAATATTTTATCATGTTTAGCGAAAACTAATTTATTATTTAGAAGATTGTATCGTAAAGTTACTTAGTAAAATTATAATCCGGAGTTTTCATTTACTTAAAATATATGAAGCTCAATGAACGAAACGGTTTGGCCGTTCGCCATAATCAGTATAAAGGGCTCGGATAACGTCGGCACGTCTCGCCAAAATAAATTCTAATAAACTTAATTAAGCTGTACAACGGTATTATCTCCGTCAAAATTTACCTCCCCAAATTAAAAGGCGAAAAAGTTAGAACCCCGCGCTTTGAGTGTCAAAGGAAAATAAGATAAAGTTGCCTTCTACGTGACTCGGCAATACAAACATTTTTTGAGTAGCATAGCAAACAGATGAGCGCTTTAGACAAGACTGGCCTGATTGCTTCGACCTTTTTTGTTAGACGTAGGTATCAGATTAGTACCTATCAGGGAATTCCATTTATTTTTTCCAGGCTTTTATTTAACTTGTTTCCGTGAGAATTGCTGAAATAAATGTAAATCCTGTGAAGTTATTTTTGGCAGGATATTCGTATTCTGTAATTCTCTAACTAAGGAACTATAAATAAATGAATATATATTACACTATTGAACTTTAATATATAAAACAAAGCCAAGCTCTGTAAGTTCGCTAGACCACAAACGAAAGGGGTAAAGCGGTAACTCAATCTGGTATTAATACGGCTTCTTAAGCAAAAAAAAAAACAGAACCGACCATATTTTTTCCCGCGATAATTTTGTCGGCGACCGTTCGCGCGAATGAGAAAGATAGAAATAAAAGGAAAGTGTAAAAGGGACGAAAGATGGAGAAATATAATCCTCCACTAATGATAACCGGTGCACCTGCGTTGATATTTGGCCCGAAATTATGGGCAATACAGATGGAACGGGATGCTGCTTTGTAATAAGAGGGTAGATGTCACAAATGCAAAATATGGCGCTTGACAACAAGCTTTAATATTAAGAAGCTCCCAGAACAATTTTTCCTTAAAAAATTAATTTCACTTGCCCTACTTTAGCTACATCATCTAAATTGGTTCATTATATGTTACTTATGAAAGACCTTACTGTGACAAACTAAGTAATTTTGACCTTGCAACGATCGCTATACTCTCTTTCTTTCATTTTCATTATTTAGCATCCACTTTTTCATTAAATATTTATGACTGCATAACAATAAAAAACCTAAAATCGGTGTAGCATTCGTTGCATTTTAATTCTATATTTTTCTTTCTCTCCCTCGAACTGTCGGATTGCTGTCTACTAATTACAAATGAAATTCAAATCACAATCTTGTTTGAGAATTACGGAAAAGAATTCTTAATCAAATGCATCATTCAGTATTTAGGGATGCATTAATAAGTAGTATATTAGCCGAAAATCCTTTAGTTTCTAATTTCAAGGAAAAAGGTATTCCTAATTTAGAACGTGTATTTGAGAAATAAGATGATAAGACAAATAAAATTATAGAACAATACGAAACACCAATCGAAGAAGACGATAACAAACTTGAAGGTGTAAGAATAACATTTAATAATGCATTTATTACGAACACTGCTGTTCCCAATGAGCCTGACCTGTCGATGAGTATAGAATATACAAACCGCATTGCTTTGTCTCATCTTACAATTAACACAGATAAAGAAACTGAATACCTATGACCTTTGCTATTGAAACTCATCCGAACTATTGAATGAGTATTTTGTATCATCAAAGGTAAACCACAACGCAATGATGGTGATAATCTTCATACTGGAGGTTAATACTAAATGATAAATGATAAATGATAAATGATATTTATTTCTGTAAATAGATTATAAAATAACACTTACTACTGCAAATATTGTTGTAATACAAAAATCTCATGAAATAAAAGCAACAAACCAAAGGCGAAACTCCCTTTAAAAGTTCAAGTTTGGTTTGATATGACATCAAATTACACATGTCCAGACTAGCAATTGTTGCCAAAAATAGCTGACTTGGTTTGAATTTTAAAACAAAGTTTCGTCAAGTAAAACTCAATATTGAATTCTCGGAATGAGAAACTTAAGGGATAATCCAACAATTTCAATTACAAAGCAAGTTAGTGAACAAAATACCTACAATGTTCCTGAAACCGTTTTGTCCATTAGACACGTCCTAGTCGAATCTTCAAACAACAAGTTGTAAGGAGTGACGGAGAAAAACAGGTGTCAGTTGGCACTTGAAACAGTTCTGTAACTAAAATTACTTTCTTAAATGTCACTTCTTACCTTTGCAACTCCAATTCAGAATTCAAACTACGAAGGTTCTTACTTCAACAACACTCTATTGTAACAATGTAACAATTTGTAATCTTGACATCAAGATTTCAACATTTTTTTCCGAAGAAATAGGTCAAGTTAAACTTTTCTAAAATTGATATTGCAAACAAAATGCAAATTCCGGTAGCTTTGTACCTGACTGTTGTATCCTTTTTTTGTGTTTACCATAAACAAATGAGTCTAAGTTGAAGTCACAAAAATGGTGATAACAAAATGGTCGAAAAATGCAAAATCAAATTAATAAACTCAATTAAACTAGGCCAAAACAAAAAATTAATGACAAAACCTTAGCATATCGTTAAACCAACCAAAAACATAGAAATGTTAATTAAAGAAACAAAACAAGAATGCGAAGTTAATTATATAATTCGTAGTCTGTTAATTACAGGAGACAGTGGAGGTTTCGTTTACTTTAAACTTTTGCTCCCCGACGGAGTGGACTGCAAAGTCCCGAATTTAAAAGCGGGTGCCGTAAGCAAACTCCGTGGTAACCGTGAGACTGCTAGAGAATGGTGTGAACACGTACAAAATGTTTACTTTTCCTTTGTGAAGCCAGTTCCACGGGTGGCGCAAAGGATCGGCAACGGGCGGGTAGCTAATATTTGTTTTCACTCGCATTTATGTTTGTTTGTTGCTAACGTAATAGCAGATGCACTTCTTAGGTTAAGTACCTATATGTAATGACATAGTAAATGTACACTGATGCTAAAAAGATAAAGATTAAAAGAAAAGCATATTCAGATCTCATCATGATACTTTAACTTCTTCTGACCTATTTATTTGAGTGTAGCCTATTCTGTTTCTATTTCAAAGACATCATAATATAGTAAATAAAATACAATAAGTAACATAGTGAACTTTACCTGAAAGTGCATCCGCTCTTTACTTGCATCCTTGTAAGACAAACGGTGAGTCGGGCGGTGGACTTAAGGACTTTTACTGTTATTGTTATTTGAAATAGGAATGTTTGCCATTCTAGACTACCTACTGGATGCCAGGGAATATGGATTTCAAATGCATTTTCTTCTGTTTGATATTTACTGAAGATTTTAAAGTAATTCCTACTTCACAAGGAACTTTTGTTTATTTTCAAGTTGATTCTTTTGTGACGGCGCTTCTATAAATGGCATTCGTGAAGTATAAACTTTTCTCGTACACTTTGAACATTTAAATATAGAAGTACATCCAGAGAAACTTTTGCAATAACTTAAAACTGTTTGCTTAAAACGTATTTGAAGTAAGTGGAGTCGTAGCAGGGAGTTCTTTATTTACGCATAAAATAAATTTATATTATATCTTTCTCATATGCTATCGTATCTTTAAGCATGGGAACCGTTAATAACATTATTATGAAATACGTCATAACACAACGGTTAAGAGCATTTCAAACTGAACAAAGTCTCGCATTTGTTAATTAATGTTTTAAACAAAAGAGACAGAATAATTTACGTACAGAACGTTACTCTTGTTTCCAAAACATCTCAGTAGAGTCTTATTAACAGTATTCTTACAGTTATGGGTACAAACTGTAAAGCTATAGTGACGGCTCATTAACTTGTCTGTGCCACACTTGAGACTCATTGTGTACGTAATTGACGCCTTCGATCGTTTGTTTATACGGCCCAGCGATCACAAGATAATGTAAACGTAACAACCAAATTATGCTCAGTTTAAGGACTTTCATTACAATAATATTTACATTACCGTAGTCTTTGAGATGATTGATTGATGCAGTTCAGTGTCTTTAGTGAAGGGTATTTGAAAACATTAGTAGGTATGGTGTTTGTTATTTAATAGTATTTGTCGGTGTTTAAGATTAAAAAGTTTTAGAGGAAAATCTGACCTAGATATTCTCAGAATTCATCCTAATAAAATTATTTTAATTTTCAGAATCTAGTAGATGTCGCTTAAATATTCAAAACATATTTTAGGTCAGAACTAAAAATAGGCAAGTCAATTACAAAGACAATAACATCAATTCTGCTACCAAGAAGCAGGCTGATCTAAATAGACAACTAAACCGTTGGAGAATCTCCATCAAGATAACAATCTCCATATGCATTAATTAAAGCTCAACTTCAATTTGTATCATATTCGTCCCACCACATATCATAAATTTACGTCAATTATAAAGAAGATTAAAAGAGAACATTCATTACGATGACACTCGCGACATAAAATTTCCACAATAAAATTTTTAACGAACATGCACCGTAAAAGCATAATTTACTTTGTGAATGACAATATAAAAAATGTCATCAAAACTTGAAATTAGCTAACAACTTACTTACAAACCATAAAGCAAAGTGTCAGGGAGTCCCGAACATTCGCTCTAATCAAATCTAATCCAGTTAAAACTTTTCCAATAAGCTTCCCCCACAGATGCATTCCTTCACCATAGTCGTAAATGCTAGCGGAATGACTCACGGATTAAAATGTACGAGTATGTGTCTAGCAACTTAAGTCTCGGATACATGAGGCCCGTGGCCCTTTTGATATTACTTGACCATGCAATCGCATAATGGATTAAAAAATTCAATGCACTTCGTAGGTTTTTCGAGGTCATCGCTCAGGGGTTCCTCAGAGAGCTATATTAGGTCAACCGTAGTTTGATTTGTGTAGCATCATTTTCTTTTTTGGTATTGTAAACAGTTCTATTTTATAGAAAGTTTGAAATATTATTATGCTGTAATGCTTACTGAATGTTAGTAGTAACGTATAATACCTGCTGGAATTCCGTGACTAAAGAATATTACCATAATCAACATTTTATCGCCAATCTAAATGATTGGCGTAAACATGGGTATAATCACTGGATATTAAAATTAGAATGGAATTCAATTTTCATTACAAAATTATTGATCACCTTCAGAACTGTTATAAAGAATTGTTCGTTAATTTGTTCCAAATACATTCGTCAAAGCAAGGAAAATGGCAAGAATAATCTTATTTCAACTGTCGGAGTACCAAAACTTGATCTCCGCGTCTAGCCGACGGGCCATTTAACTAATGAGATAAATCTCCCAGTTTGGGGCAGATTTTTACCCCAAGCAAGTGAACAAGTAATCTTTCAATCTTTTAATGACATAAGTTTGGGTACGCGATGATTGTCGGATTTTTCGCTACGATCAAGAGGATTACAAAAAGTCTCAGTTGGCTACAATAAATTAAGATGTTTAAGAAAGTGTGGATAATCTGAAAAGATTTTCCAGACATTTTGCCAAGTTGGGTAATAATTGGCATCGGTTTTGTTAAAGAGAGTCTCGTTTACACCTAAAATGATTTTTATTTCTGTTTTAGGTTGAAAGGTTTCTATCTTTTTCGCTCTCTCTATATTGAAATAAAGAGACTGTAACAGTGCGACAATCGCCGCGTCGTGTGTTGCGTAATGCTGCTCATGAATATGAGCCTCTAGCATGGCTTGAAACTAGTCGAGTTCCTCGTCAAAACGATACGTGAGTAAGCCGATAACATAATAATTAAAGAGACTGTAAGTTATAAACTAACATTTAATTAGTTACAGGGTGTTAAAATTCTTTCATAGAGATAATTTATACACTTAATTTTGACAACATTAGTCAGCGTAATGGAGCGTTATACAATGAACATGAATATTATACAAACGCGACCATAAAAACCAAATGTAACTCGATAGATTACCCAATTTTATGCATCGAAAAAACAACGCAAAAGAAACAAAATATTAATCAAAGAAACAATGGTAGATGTGTACCATCACTCACATTTAACATCATCCCATCCCCTAGACAATGAACGCGATGGAATGGAAATGATCAAAAATGTAATCCATTTCTTTGTAGTGGATGTTTCATGAGATAATAACTCAAATATAAATCTTCTGAATGTGACACCTATTTTTAGTGTTTAATATTCAGAGTATGGTGTATATTTCATTCATACTTACTCGTTACTTTATTGCACGTTTACAGCGATTATGGATGAACCATGAGCGTTATGAAGGAATATAAATTCCATCTGTCTTCATAACCTACTGGCCGTTGCTAGCATAGGCTTTCAAGGCACGCAAGTCACTGACATTCAATTTCTTTAGGTCGTCTCACGCCCCATACAGTGCGAGCGTCTCGATACGTGACTTCTGTTCAACGGCTCGGAATATTTTATTTTCCACGGTTCATATATCTTTATTATTAAAAATAAACGTATCGCGTAACTTTATGAAATGTGTAAGTAAATGATTTCGTGTAAGTATTTACCGTGAACGTTTCTCGGAATGTTTGCGGATAATTCCTGTTACACTTTCATTCGAGTTGCTGAAAGCAGTTGTTATTACTTTTCTAAAGTTTCTTTCACGTTTGGAATGGTATATGAATAGTTAAAGAAAGAATAACAATTTAACATTTGCGTTGGACGTATTTGGTATAAACGAGGATCATTATACTAACAAATATTACATGACATAGCTCTTATCTCGTTTACTTACCTCCCATAACTTTTTATCTTTATGGAATCAATAACTATTTACATTTAATAAGGGAGGAGTACTAGAGAAACATTTTACAAAAAACTCCTCCCTCCGATGCTGTTTCGTTACGCCATTATCCTGAATAGGGGACCGAGCACTTAGCGACATTGCTCTTATTGTTATTTCTGAAACTCATTTGAATGTCATGTCAAAATGTGAAAGCGATTTGCAACATTTTTTTAGCAGGATATTTCGACTAGTCACAATTTAATGCTATAGAAAAAAATGTGCCGTAGAATTTGTGAAACCAACTAGTTTAGCGAATTCGATACACTTGTAGAGCAAAATATTGTTGAATTTATCAACATCGAAATTCTTAGATATAGCACAAAGGCTTGATTTATACCTTTACTAAAATATACACGAACTAGATATTCACAACACGAACCTAACAATATCGAATGAAAATGTCGTTCGTCAATACGAAGAGGGTACCTACAAGTATAATACTTTCAGCTAACATTGAATATAAATAGGCACAATCTAATAGGAACTGCGATCAAGCGAAATAATTTAATTGGAATATCTACATACATTACCACGATACAAAGTAATAACAACCTTATTAAAAACATGATAAGCATCAAATTAGCCTCATCAAGCAACAACTGGTTCAAGTTCATAGCACAGCTAAATAATGAGACAAAGCAACGGATATGCGTAAACACAAACAAAGACAGTAAATAAATTAATAATGATTTGAGCATGAAGGGCTTGAACATCGCAATTGAAACTTCCGTCGGCCATACATCATGCGACGTTTCGTGCGACATGACGGATCGTGGAGAGCCCGCTCAAGTAGGACAACTGTACTGAATTGCGAACTACTCTAATTTAATCCATTCTCCATTGTAATTGTTGATTAATTTTGTCATTTGCATGCGTCATCTGAGAATGTTTTAGTATGTTCTGCTGTTGTGGAGTCAGCATTTTCTGTATTTTCATTTTCATTTTTACCATTATCATTAAACATAATTAGCATCAGACCAACCATATGTTTCCTTTGTTCATTAAACTATTACGAATTAACTTTTGAAAAACCCAATAATTGCTATTACTAAAGGAAAAGAAAAAGTCGAACTACATCTCTCTACTCTTCCCAGGTTCCTTTATTTCTTATCCTTTTATTTGCCATTAATTGGTTCTACGTTTATTGGATGTGGAATGCAATCGCAATTTGGGGGATCGGAATCAATCTTAATTTTTCACAATTAGCTACATTATCTGTCGTGACGTCAGAGCTACCGCCGTGGTCTCCCCATGGACTGTCGGTAATTGTCTGAATCATTGCACTTAGCAGACGGATAAGAATCTTAACACATGTGGAAAGAACTAATTGCATCTGTTTTGTTTTATTGCAACCACTTTTGTCTGAAATTGTATTGTTTATATTATATTTGTTGTGTCTATAATTTGTAGATTCGCAATAGTACGAGTATTTCTGATTTTAACCTCCTTAAAGTTACATAAATTTCAGAAATAAGTAAATTTTTCTACCACTAGATTAGCGAAAGATTCGAATATAATCAAGACTATTTCCTTCTTTAATTAAAATACTCAAACTTTAGGTACTGTGCACACAATTGCATAGATATCACTTATATCACCAAACTCATCTACGTATAACCATAAAACAGTTTTAATGTAAAACCACATGTCATCGTGTATCAGACATGTACTGATATTAAAGTTTGTCATTTTGTTCTGGGACTGACGGCTGATAGCCACAGCGCTTTGGGAATTCATAACATGTTTCAGTTAAATGCATTTTGTTACATTCCCATATTCGAGTCCCGCTGTTATCTCTTTATTTGTACAGAAATGGAAATATTTTGTGTATACATTCTGAGTAATTAACTGTATCGTGTCTCTACGTTTTTATTTTTTGCTAAGTAATTACTTAATGAATACAGTTCTATTCCGTTTATGGTATTACTGTGAGCTTTATATGTATTGTCTATAAAATAATTACATGCATTAGCTTTTAATTCTGTTCTGTTGTACTACTCATGACTAATACTACCTTCATTATATGTATTAAGTACATTAAACCTAACATACATTTACTACAAAATAATTTTCATTCACGTGAAAGCATTACTTTCTTTGAGTGACTTGGAGTAATCTGTCGCAAGTCCATTAGCGACCTCTGGTTTTAGAGTCATTAATCCACTATGGGCATTGGACAGTTGACTGACACCATGTGAAGGGGAGATTTACCTAGACAAACCACAATACATATGAATATCTTTTGTGAAAGTATGTGTGAAAAGTTAAGAGAAAATGACCGTTAAGGTGATTGAAGCACGATTTTTGTTATGGCGTTCTCTTTACTGCTGCATATCACGATTCGATAGTTAGCCATGAGTTTTTATGGCCATGTTAAATGTGATATTTTTCCTTTTCTCTGCGGATATGATCAAATATTCTTCATATAAAATTGATGCCAATTTGTGAATTCAAATAATCTCCCAATATATATCTTTACTGTCTGCTCAAGCGGACAATCAATATTAGTGATGACTAATACAAAAACTTTTTCAACACACTCGATCAACCGGAATCAAGGTGCATTCTCTTTAAGGTCGTCACGAGTCATTTGAATCGCTACCATCCGCTTACAGACAGATCGATCACCTCTCTACTTTACAGCTTCCTCATAAAACAGTAAATACTTTGACCCAATAAAACATCTTTGAAGGAACAATCTATTTAAACAAATAAAGTGTTGTCCTACAAAAAGGCTCGTAAAGACCTTACATGAACATCGTGTGCGAACATAAACATTAAACGTTTCTCTAAACAAAGTCGAGGTTTATATTTGCAACAACCGATGGATTCCGATTTATTCGAGATAGTCTCTGTCCCTGTGGGAACATTTGCCCTACGAATCACTAACCCACTAACAATGAACATTTAAAGACAAGTCTCCTGTGGATTGGACATTTAAACTTGACTAGTGGAACATTAAGTAGTTTTACTGGTATGTATAAAGTTTTCCATCAATGTGCTGGGATTGTGATGTTGTGTAGCTTAAAACATGATTGTTTTTATTTTAACCATTTCTCTTCTCTTGAATTTTAACCGCTTATAAGATAGTTCATATTTCTAGTACATAATTACTGCTTTCTAATAGTTCCCAGTGAAAATAAACATACAAACTTTACGCTATGCTGTAAGTTGGTGAGGGTAAAATTATGCCAACGCTGGCGGTAGTTCTGCGTTCGAAATAACGTTTGTGCAAAAATAACCAGCTGTTTCCCACAGCCGAGTACCATGGACAGCGTAAACATTCCGAGTCGGTTTGCAAGTTCATTGGCACTTACAGCTAGAAACTCCGATTGCTACGAAAGAAATACTATTTTTTACTATTCGTTTACTTTTAAATAAATTCTCGCCAGTTGATGGTTAGTGTTGTTACTGTCTGTCAGTTATGTTGTTAGTAGATGGTTATATCGAGTAATAATATTATCTAACGCCTAGTAATCTAAACTCCATTTTGTTATTTAGAATCTAAATCTACGAAAGACTAAGTATTTTGCGAGTAGTGTGTAGTATTTATTTTACTCTTAGTTGTTACATCTATAGTATAAGTATTGAGTATTTAGTTCACTAAATAAAAAGAGAGATTAATATGTCGCTTTACTATACCCGAAGTTATATTTATGCAATTTTTCTTCGGCAGTTTTATTAAAAACTGCGCTACAAGCGTTTAACGTTCTACCAACTTCGGAGTTACTTTTGCAACTAATTTAAAGTTATTCTGGCCAACACTTCAATGGGTATGGATGAGCTGCGGCGAATTCATCATCCTGTATTTTCCGTCCATGCTTCGAATAAACTGTTTTGTTTTTTATTTAATGTGATAGTAATCGATGTAATCAAGCGACACAAAGGCAGATCATTAATTCGATGGCAGCGATGAACAACAAAAACATTTTAACTGGCTCCGCGTTCCCGACTGAATCTTAATGTACGTTAATCGAAATCTCAATGGATCAGGAATAGGGTTGGCAATTTTCCCCGCTCTTGATCCTTGGCAAAACAAATTGAGCGAGCGTTTTTTCTAACGCTGCCTTCGATAGGTTTAATGAAAAAATATTTATACGGAATGAAATCTATCACCAGAAATCTATCCTGATTTTGCTTTACTTAAACAGAAAACCTTATAATATACCCGGGTCTAATATAAAGTTTTTTTTTTTTTCTAGTGGTCAAGTCAATGTGTCTTTCCGTGTCCGTGTGTGGGAGAGCCATGCTTCGGCACGAATGATACTACGGAGTGACCGGAGTGATACCACAGCCTCACAGAATACCTACGTGAAACAACGCTTGCATTGTGTTTCGTTGTGTGAGTGAGGTCGGAGGCCGAATTACTCCCCATTCCAATCCCCGGTTCCCCAACAACCCTTAAATTCCAAGCCCCCAAAAGACCGGCAACGCACTTGTAATGCCTCTGGTGTTTCGGGTGTCCATGGCCGGCGCGGCGGCGATTGCTTACCATCGAGTGATCCGTCAGCTCGGTTACCGGCTTATACCATAAAAAAATCCAACACAAAATATCGGCCTTTATTACCTGTGGGTAATAATATAACTTTCAGTAAGTGGGTGTGTTGTTGAGTTGAGTACCTTACTACCCACTTTTTCGTGGAAAGTATGATTTAATGTTTATATATGTTTCAGAAAAGTACGTATAAATTATGATTGACATAATCCAATTTATTCTACAAGAATATACATACACATATTTTTATTCGATCAACAGTATTCCTTTGTTGTGAGACTACAAATCGAGTACTTCGTAGTTTGGTAAAACGACGAGGTAGAAAGTAGTGCCTTTTTTAAAACAAATCCTTTCCATTTTGTCCCGTTCCACTGTTCCAGTTTTCTCGGTTCCTACTGGACACTGCTTGCACTAAACTTAGTCTTTCGCAAAAATTCAACATTCGATTTTTATTCGAAATGTAGGTACGATATTTGAAAAGAGCTGCCTTCTGTTATCCCTTTTATGATAACCAAAAGTCCTCATAAATGAAGACAAGTCAAAATCAGAAAGACAGTCTCTGACCTCAGATTTTCTGGCTTTAGCATCAAATATGTTTCTTGTGATTTAGCTCAGCTCATCTCACTGTGATTTTCTCATACCTAGTACGGTCCGTCTAAGCCAGATTATTAGCCACACCGAAAACCTAAATCTGTTGAGCAGTTTTTGCGTAGGATGTACTTACAAGTAAGGTTAATGAAAATTCCCTTAGCGGGAGCTGAGTACACCGAGGCAATCACGTTACTTTTTTCGTGGCGATACAACCTCAACCGTAGTGAAACTGATCGATTAAAAGTAAACAGTTTAAAATAGTTTCCCATCTACTTTGTTATTCACAGTACTTTAAACTCAGTTATTTATGTTTATTGCAAGCAAATAAATCGGATTACGTTAGAAGTTTTTTGACTCCATTCAATCGATTTAGTTTTCTGCAAAACATTTCTATTAATTGCTATTTATAGAGGGTGAATGTAACTGTACTGTTGCTATAACAAAGTTAAAAAGATGATGATGTTTATGCTAAGGGTTACTCAGTTTAATTGGCCTAAATATAACTTTGGTTACATAGATTGTGGTGTTTGTATGATATGGTATTTCAAGCGAGGATTTTTATGTGGATCTTATTTGTTGAGTTATATTAAGAAATCAAGAAGGTACTCAAAGAGTTTGACAGAGGGACACACATTATACCACGTTTTGTTCAGTTATCAAGACATGATACGTAAATACATCTCCAGTTTCCAAAGAAAACAAATAGTCTTGCTTACCAAACGTTACAGTTATTACTCTATACTACCAAGAATTAGATAAAACCACTTCTAACCTAGCTTTCTAACGAAAATGTGTTTTTATCGTATTTGAACTGCATAAAATAAATAATGTTTATCAATAAATATGTCGTTCACCTTTTCCCAGTAAATCCATTGTCAGTATTAATCTATTGTCTACAAATTTTATTCGTTGCACGGGTGCAAAAAATTCGCTTCCCAATCGGTGTTTTCGTAGCAATATTAATTCGTATTGTATTGTTATTGCAGCCATTAATCATCATTGTTTTATTGTGAATCGGTATAACAAACAAACATGTGTCGATAAACGATCGGACGTGCTTTTAACAACAAACACTAACATTCAGCTGCGATAGCATCAGGATTTGCTTCTTGAGAATTTTGATTTTGGTCACACGTGAGGTTACATTTTCTCTCTTGAACAAACATATTCCAAGACATTTTCTCAAGCATATACTTTACAGTGAATAAAACGGTGTTCGAGAGTCCCATTGATCCGCCCCCAAGCGTAAACCTCAAAGAAAACAAAAAAACAATACAACCCTACAATTAAGCTTACCGCAAAAACTGTCACGTGACAGAAAAAAAAATCAAACAATCAATAATGATTCCCTGAGTTAAGCACAGTTCATTCATTGTGCTAACCGTTCAACTATTAAATGACAAAGCCGGCGACATCTTGCTGACAATAGACGCTCGATGCTGAATAGTTCCACAATGGACGTTTGGAAGCAAATCGTTCCAGAAAGCCCTCGGAAGCCACTCGATATCCGCCACTAATAAAAACCGGATCCCGGATACCACCGTACCCACTACCGCCGACGGCGACCACGTCTTTTTTTGTCCGCAAAAAAAGAGATACCCCCAAAATTTAGGGCCCACTTCATAAAGTACGAAGTTTTAAATTTTGGGACCGTTTTTGTTGGCTTTGTGCTTTGAGGATCGCTGCGTTAGATTCTTTTTTATTATTTTGCATTAGATTCTATCCTCATACATACGAAATAAAATGGATATTGTCTAACTGAAAATTCGGATATTCGTTGGAATTTTATCGACTCTTATCTAAACAGATTGCTCGGGTTCGGTTGTTGAGTTATTTGTATTTGTAAATGGCTACGCTGTACTAGGCGATATTTATAACAGTTTCTGGAATCGGTATTTAATTTCAAAACAATCCAATTTCATTCCTTGCGAACGTACATTCCTACTATAAATGTTTTTACTGTTTCTTTTTGACGCAAACTCTGTTCCACATGACAATTTAGCCTAGATTCCTTCTAGTTTATTTGTTCTATCGATCTGAGTTCAATGTTCCCATACTTTTATTAACTCGTGACACGGTTAAAGGGAACTTAATCTTGGTAATGGTGTATAATAAATTACGTATTCGAATAAATTATCCGTGGCTAATAAGTCTAATGACTTAATTTGAAGTTTTTGTTAGAAAAATTGTCGGTCACGGAATTGTAGTGGTGTGAAAATATAGTACAAGGTGTTTTTGGTTCAATTCAATGAATAGAGTCAATCTATGATTGTTATTTATTAATAACATTTCTTTTGATACTTTGCTAGAAAAAGCTAGTCATTTGCGCAATCTCGTATCAACTTCTAGCCAACATGACACCGACTGACAAACTTGTTGACATTTGTAAATTAACCCCCGCTGTGACTTGTATCAATCTTCAACGCACAACCGCAATAAAAATGTACCTCACGCAAATACACAGGAAACTTCCCCAACGAAAGTGTAAGATACGCCTTCTTCCAAAACACACAATAGTAAGGCGATATGTCTCGAGGTTACCAAACAAGCCACCCCAATAGAAAACAAATTGACATTTCAATGGAACCAGCCCGAGGACCAACCTATTTGCAATTCAAAGAACCACTCTTCAATAACATGCCAACGTATGGAAATAAAGTGCGTTTCCAAAAGGATCTGATTTCTTTGGACAGACAAGAACTTATTTATAAGGATTTTTGTAATATGCATTTATTGATTCAAGGAAATGAGATTAATTTTAATCAATAAAAACCTTAGGTTGGTTGTAATTTGTACCTTTATACAAACATTTTACTACAACGTATTTTATATTTTTAGATAAACGAGTCAATAAATCCATCAGACATTATACGATGTTCAATTCATAAAAATTAAATGGCGTTAAGTCAATCGTTACATGTTTTCAATTCAATATGCATCGCTGCATGATACCAATTAAGTTTATCGGATAGGTGTATATTTCACGATTGGGTAACTTTCATAGTTCATACTTTATCTGCTTCGAGTGTTTAAAGAATGTTTATTCCCTCATACATATAGTAATCATTTACATAATCAAAGTAATCATCACTAGTAGGCATTACCACCATACTGTTAAATAGCACAGCAATAAAGTTATTCTATATGGTTTCGTAGAAATAAACAAATAAACTCATGTGACGTGGAGTGCATTAACAAAGTTCCTTTACCCTGAATGAGTCAGACTCCCTGCGGGGTAACCGAGCCCCCTACAGGGTAATTCGAAGAGTACTCACGGATACTACATTTATGGTTTCCTATACAAAACTTCTATAATAAAAGCTTTGTATGTCTTTTCATAGAGAAGCAAGATTGGATGAGTTTTTGTACCGATTTTACGCAATCTCTGTAAATTTTCCTGCTCCACGTAAAATACTTTCGCGTCCACGGAACGGTAACTGAAAAGCATTATGAGTTGTCTAATAATTTAATAACGGTAATAGAGAACCTTTCTATTAACTGAATTAAGACTTTTACTTCCACCGTAAATGTGTTGCCACTTACTTACTATATAAGTAAAAGTTTTACTACGAAATTACAGTCCCGAGTTCCGTAATTCAACTTTATGATCACGATGATTAAATATTAAATTAGAATTCAATCTGTAAATACTTACTTATTGACGTATTGTTCTATACTGATTCTATTACCGATAATACCTATAAGAGAAATTTCAATAATAGAATGTGGTTTTTATTAAGCTCCGTTTAAATTCCCATGTAAATCATGTAAGCCGAAATGAGTTCAAGCGCCGACAGAAAATGTAATCATCTGGTACGCATCCACTCGTAAAAAGCAATCTTTCTTTCAAACCGACGACGACAATGTGAAAGTATGTCGTTTAATATTAAAACCATTACGTCACACATTTTTTTTTAATCCTCACGAAAAGTAGACTCATCTTAGATTACTCATTCTAAGCGTGGAAAGGTAAGAATTAATCATTTTTTAACTAAAAGGTGAAAGAGATGAAATGCTGTAATATTTTAGAGCATTCTGTAAGGCCTTCAGTAGTCATATTCGAATTTTGTGTAGATCTAAAAATAACGAACAAGCTAATGAGTGGACTCACAACTCTATTACAATGTTCAATTAAAATTCTATACTAATTAGCAACCACCGACCTGATAAAGATCGTGGGAGTTACCGTTACGTTTCCCACCAAAGCCCAGATGTTACTAAACTTTGGTAATAATGCGAAAAATAACAAACAAACCGTTTAACTTTGTTTTATCGAAATACAAAACAAAGAGCGAGATTGAACATCAAAGGGAGCCAAGCAATGTCCTTATTATCGTTCGCTGCAAGTAATAAAACATTTTCATTAACCGAACGTCTGAAGTGACATAATTATCTAATAATAACAATCCTCACACGTGTTCACACGAACATCATAAAGTGAACATTTAATCCGGTATTATGAAATCGTACATGTGTACGGTATTAAGTAATCGTACAGTGTACTCCTACTCTTACTCGCAATGTTTCGTACACGTGGTGCTGCCGTTTCGAACAATAATAAAAATCATTTTAATGGCCGCACATATTTTGTGGGCCCCGAAATGTGCGACATAATTGTCGTTAACAAGAAAATGTAATACAATCCGTGCGTTCATGCGATTTTTACGACATCTTGAATGGGAGGAATATCGATTCTTATTGTAAGAAACAGAATGCATGCATTGTTTTGTTGAGCGCTGTATCGATTTGGTACATGAAGGTATCCAAATTAAGAATTAAACAAGAAGAAACGCTACGATATTTATTTTTGTACAATCCTTTCTTTTTAGGTTTAAATATGTCAATAGGAAACCGTTAAAACGGAAACGTATCCCGGCAGGAAATTATAAATATAACAATAATTAATCTTAACTCTTATTCTAATGCTTCATCCAATAAATATCCGTATCAATTGACACTTTCATTTAATTTTGAATTGTCTAAAAAAACATGTGGGTAGTTTAACAAAACGTACATTTCATTCACTGCCATCATTTGTTTTGTTTATGAGTTGCATCAACAGGTCTTTGTTTCCCTGTGACGTAATCGAAACCGAAATTAGAAAATAGAACGAAACGTTCTTTGTTCAAATGGTAAAAATCCGTTAACGGACTTCAATTTTCGAACACATTCGTAATAATAAGAGCTTTGAGTGTTCTAGCGAAAACTATGTTTGTGGTTATTTATATTATTTAGGGGGAGTCCAAATTAAGTTTTATGGGCCGTCAAAAAAGGTCCTTTGTCTCGAGTTCTTTTGTTGATTGTCGAATGTAGTAATAAAATTATATTGACTGGGACTCGTACATATTTAATAAGTAGTCCTTGTGTTTTGTTCCCGTTTTGTGGTCTTCAAAGTTGCTCAGTGAAGTTATGATCCATAAATTATTCTTTAAATTTTTGTGAGAACATTACTCTAGCTTGTTTAATGCGTCTGTATACAGTTTCGGAATTAAAAATTAATGAAGTGCCTGCGTAATTATAAAGGGAAATGTCTAATTAAAAGTGTGTGAGTTCTCAATTTCGTCGGGAGTTAAAATAAGGGTCATCATGGAACTGGTAATATCCTGTGCGAGACACTCCTGTGGTGTAACGACAAATTTATTACCAACTATTTATAGTCGGATACTCGAGGTTATCGCGAGCGTGCGCTGAGCTTTACGAGTGCGGGTTGCGATACGACTAATTTGTAGCACAGTGTGGAGTGTACCTTATCTTAATTTTAGAACACTTGAGATTAGCTGAAAATATCAATGATAACATGTAATGCTTCTTTTTACCTGTTACCGGTCGAAGAAAAAATATGAAGCCTTGTGCATACCTGTAACAAAAAGTGTAACAATTAGAGAATTGATCAAGTGAATGAAAGAAAGTTCATTAAAGTAACAATAACTTAGTTATCATTAATCTTATCATAAATTAAGACGAATGATTATATTACATTAATTAAAATTGATGAATTCGTTTCTTTAATTCAATTAATACTTAATCTAAGCCTGAGTTATGTTGTTATGATGGTGTATTGTTAAAATTCTTAATTAAAGAGTCATTGAAGGTTTTCATTGCGTTTGATTTCACTTTAAATGCGATCGTCTGTAGGCAGTCTTGTATTGTCTGTATATGTACATAAGTTAACACGCACCATATATTATAGGACAGGGAGTAGAGTTTAAATATATTATTTGAAAAGAATAACATGTAATATTCCTCCGATTTTTAAAGTAGTATGCAGGTCTCACTGCCAAGTAAGTAATGAGAAATTTCGGAATCGGAAACCACATATTGCCCAACCCAAATATACAACCTACAATTTTGTGCTTGGCAGTGTATTTGAAAGTAGTATAAGCATCGAATATATATATTTATTAAACAAAAACACACGCAATAAGATAACTAACTAAATTCGCAATACAAAGCAAAACGTATTATTTAGAAAATCGACATTTCGAATATGGTTTAGCGGGAACCCAACCGCATATCGGTAAATGCATTTGATTTCCAGAACAGTAATAACTGCAGCGGACTCATTACTTGTCTATCTATAAATCGAACGTAAGTATCGGTCCACACACAACGATTTGCCGAGTTTTATTGCGATTGACGAGTGTCGATAAGTCGGCCCCACGCCCGCCCCATCCAATTACTTACACTACGAGAACTGCGTAAGGACGCATCCTTATCTAAATTTTCATCTGAAGAAGTCGCAGAATCAAGCCGCTTGCCCTTTTATGCGATTGTATCGTGATAGAAACATCGCAATTCTATTTTATATCGACACGTATCGAGATAAGGAGGCGATACTATCTGCTTATACAATTGTGTTGACTTATAATGGAATAATGGAAAATGTTGTGCTTTTGTTGTGCTTCGGACGACACATGTCGGTTACCTTTACTGGTGTATATTGACTCTTATAAGTGCTTTGAGTTACGACTCCCTGTTTCCATAAATCGGTTGAGAGAGTCTCTCAGTACATTTGGATTAACTCAAGCGTGCCTTTCCATTGTATGAGAAAAGTTCTGTATGTATCTTAGAGTTGAGTGAGCAATTTGATCTCGCAATACAAAACGTATGTTGAATATCAATCTAACTGCAACGTATCTACTTTCATTGTTGTTTTCTACTATCTTGATTATAAACTGATTGCTTTGTTTCACAATTGCAAATGTAGGGAATGAACTCATCATATTTACTTTTCCCAGAAACTGACAATCAGTAAGTTATAAGTCGCACACTATAGTGTATTATTTTTCACCTGTTCCCATTCTCTGACCCACCCAAATCTAAAATATAATTATGAGCAGGAAATTGAATACACAAGTTAATTAATTTCCAAAGGGCATTTCACCCTCATCCGAAATGCTATAGAAACCAAAAATAACATCAAATAATTATAGGTATCATTTGCAACAGATAATTGAAACTAACTGGTACACGGATCTTAATCAGGTACCTGAATCCAGTTAATCAAAGTTGGTCTTAAGTTTCGTGCAGGAGAGACCCGGTTTTCAATTTTCCAGTTGATTTATCCAACGATGGTTTAGATAAGGCGAGGAGGGAGTGTATAGGGAACTTCTTATTTGGCAACGGTGGATGAATAACTGCACGTATTATTTTTCATGCGTTTCTATATTAGTATTTTTGAGGGGTGTAGTATGGTACGTACGTCACGTAGTGTAATTGAAAAGTTTTAAGGATTCCGATTGTTTTTCTGACTTTGCTTACCGTGAAGGTTTTTTTAAGGGGAGAAAATCATCCAATGACTTATCTAATCTTGGGCGAGGCGAGAGGGAGTGTCAGACTATTACTGACTAAAAACCACCCCGTTCTTACTCCTGCTTTTCGAGCCGGAGTCCTGGTAACCTGCTAGATAACCCGGAGAATGTGTCGGGTTGGAGTCACCATACGCTTAAGCATCTATAATAAAATATCCTATGGACTATTATTTTACGTGTCAGTTTCATCACAGTCACAAGAAAGATTGCTGAAAATAATGTAATCCCACGTGAATCTTATAAGCTCCACCTATGCATCTTCAGAGATTAGAAAGCATAATGAAAGTATACTCATTAACAAGCTTAGCGAAATATTTGAAGTAACAGCCCTTTTGGCTGCAATTTTGCCTAGTACCGGGAATATCCAATATCTCGTTGTTGCGAGTAAATACGTGCCTTTGGTTTGGCAAACACAAATCTCCCATATTTGACGACTAGCCATCAAAACCGCTACATAGTAGTTTGTATTTGTTCTGATACGAATACATGTGTAACGGACTGACGAAAATTTTGAACAATATTAAATGCTTGAAATAAATATTTAAATATTTTATCAAAGAAATTTTCTCGCGTATTGTTAGGTAGTATTATTTTATTAATACAGATATTTTATAGAACCAAACTATTTGAATAGGTATCCGAATATCAAAATGTTTTTGAAACTCCATATTAATAAATAACGATGAATGGATGGAGGATGTAGGTAAATGTTTACTCGTATCAATTTTCAAACCAAATATAAAAATAAACTAATAAAAAAAAATGTGCGAAACGGTAAAAACACAGACTTCTATTCATACATTCAACTGGTTGTTTATCTAACAAAATGTTTTAACAATTTATTTGTTTGTTCTCGTTTACATGATAGATTTATTTTTATGGTGTACATTTTTTGTATGCGAAACTAAAAGAACATACCTAGATAAAATTATTCAGGGTTAACTTTAAAGAAAAGTGAAGAGAATATGTGTAAGTAAAGATCAATAACATGTTTCATACTGGCTATTAATACTTGAACACAATATCGAATTTATTTATAACCAATAAATCAATCAACGACTGCACGGTTGGTGTGGTGGTTGGGCAACTGGCATTCACGGTCCGGGTCATTGTTTCGGGTCTGGGTGTCATGTGTATGTTTGTAAACGCACCCACGACACAGGAGAAAATACTAGTGTAGGGCAACGTTGAAGCCTTTAGTTGCTATCAGAAAACTGTTGAAGGCAAATCCTCCACTAACGTAAGACACCAGTCACTTACGTGGCAGTTAATGTATTAAATAAAAAAAAGTCACTGAATTAATTTTCTACTCGATCATTCATAAGACTTCAGACAGAACAACTTTTCGTCAAATCCATCACTACCACAACCTATAATAACCTTGACAATATTGTTTTCTCCCTCATTCATCTGCTCGCACTCCAAACTAGTGAGGAGGGGAATATAAAGCACTTCAACGTAATAGAATCCAATTAATAATGTTTTGTGGCTTCTATTAATATAAGTATTACTTACCGTTATCAGTTTCAAAATAAAGCCTCTGAAGTTAATAGTGACTTGTGTTTGTATTGAATAAATACTCATGTATTTACATGATAGTTTGTGTGATATATGTATAGGTATTCCACCAAGATTACCTTTATCAAAATTAATCACGCCATTTTCGCGTATTATTTATCAACATAGCTAGGTTAGGCTATTAACAGCTCCAGTATTATTAATACTTTATGTTCTATAAAAATAGATACGATTAAATGAAAGGTTTTCAGAATAACTTTAAATATTATTTCATAAAAATAAAGTAAATCGACGAAATATTTTGTGGACACAATATAAACATTTTGAAACAATATTTAAATATTTACAAAAGAAAATATTCAACATTTTATCAATTGACGTGATCAAAAGCATTCATCGCAATTACTTTTACAGGTCACATTCACAATGCGGTTCGATTAATAAAAAGGAAAAATAAGGTAAAAAATTTGGAAGAATTCCTCTGGGCCTTATTGTGAATAATTCGGAAAATATTTATTAACAACCCCGTGCGGAATCAAAGCTGTGATATTCGGAATATTTAATCAGCAAGGAGTCGTTTTGGAAACGACGATTTTGACATAACTTCACGAAATGATAGATTGAGGAGGATTGGTTATAAAAGTAGTGAACTTTTAGCTGTAGGTACTCATTACAGTTTTATTGTAGTAGGGGTGGTTCGCCAAAACAATTCAAGGGGCCGAAAAAGGGGTTGGGTTGAGTCTATTGAAATTTAGATTATTTTTCATGTTATTTTCACCATGTTTTTGAACACAACTTTGTACGTACTGTACATTTGTATTAGAGGTAAGCACTCAGGACTGCAACCATAGACATGTAAATAGACACTTGTCTCACCAAAACAAGTCTTCATTGGAAGTTTTAATTGTTATAGCTCCATTTAAAGGCCATAAAACGAACGTTTCAAGCAGTTTTACAACACAACACATTCCGGAAACTCAATAAAAGACGCCATTTGTATTTTCTTTCAACGTCTCATTTTGGGACAATACGCCTAATGTAATGCCACAAATGAATAAGGAATTCCGGGATAGGGCGCGCCAAACTAGGGGGAATTTAAGGCATAGCGCACGTTTGCGATTACCCGACTAAATTGTTGGGTAGAACAAATTCGCAATTTCTATTATTACTTTGGTCGAAGACATATAATGAAGATAGTTGAATCGGCACGTATTAATTCGGAGTAATAACATGGTCCGATTTCTCATAGAAATGAACGTCGAAACTCATAGAAATTGGCGCGTGAAATTAAAATTGTGAGGTAAAATTATATTTCTGCAACAGCAATCTTTTTTGTGCACTGATACACGGCTTGAAATTTTGTGACTTACATCTGTGAGTACAAATAATAGCAATGGTACGTACCAAAGCGAATTAGCTCGTTTCGGTTATAACCGTATTAATTCAAAGAGTAAGTACTCGCAGTGAAAAATAAAAATGGACGAGCTAGCTTTCATCCTGTCCTTGGCAATTTGCTTTCACCCGTTGTTAGTATGGTTGCCCATTCAAATTTTGCGGCTCTTTGCTCAATGTTCTGTTGGATTTTACTATCTACAACGTTTTATTTTTATTTTAGTACTAATATTTTTAGTTCTCAGCTACATATAATTTACTATTAATAACAATATTGGATATGATTTCTGATATTTTCAATTATAGAATATCCATGCGAAATTAATAAAAAATAAACAAATGACAATAATTATAAAATAACATTATTTGTGGCCTGAGTTTTTTAATCAAAAGTCATCGAAAATACCGCGAAATTCGAATTGGGAATTTATTGCTCATTTGCCAGCCAATTAATTATCTGTTGAAGCTGTAATTTTAAATAACGAACAAGTACGAAATTAAAGCGCTCTGTTTCACATGTAATTTCTAATTAGTGAACCGTAAAATCGCATTCACACAACCGCATGAGGAATTCTTTGATGTGCCAGTGTATTTTATTTGAATGTGGAATTCGATCAACAGACAAATACCTTTGTTGTTGAAGGGAAACCACGCATCGATGTTGTCGAAACAAAATAACTGGAACTGAACGAACGAAACGAACGCTTCCTTATAAAATATATAATTAGCCCGTTCTATATTTCCGTTAAATGGAAAACGATTGTAATTTTATTTGGAAAGGTATATAAATAAAAATATTTTTTACGAGCACAGTATTGCTTTATTACACTCTAATAAATAATCGGAATAAAGCTACTTGTTTTTAGGCTTTTATAGCCAGTAAATCATTTCTAAGCTATGGAAAAAATCGTAAAAGTAATGTATGAATTCATAACTCATACTTTGAAAGCTATAACACAACAATAGGTTCTGTGACCTATCGTTGAATTTTTTACTCATAGACCACACGCGAGGATAACATAAATATTTTTAGACTAAATATTTCCAGCTATTATTCAAAACGGGACACGTTTGCAAAATACAAAACACGTGTACGAATTCTCATAAGAAAGAAGCTCCAATATTGTAAATTGTAATCTAAACAGCAATCGGGACACCATCAATCAATTTAAACAAATTGAAACATCCGCGGAAGAAAAACATGTTTTTCATAAAGCCACGGGCACACGATACGAATATATTGTAAAACCGCGTGCACACGGAACCCTCAATAAATTTTGATGGAGTATCGCTGGCAGTATTTTCACGGCTTACTGTTCTCGGCCGGAAAATATAATAAGCGGGTTATAACATTTGCATATAGATCACCGTGTCCGCGCACCCTCCGTTACCTATATTGTTATTTACACACATTTCTTATGAGAGCCTGTAAATAACATCGAAGCTCAAAGCGCACATGCGTTCCTATTTGCGTTGGATTTATTTTGCATATTTGTACCGCAAGTAATTAAAACCGATGGAGGTTTTAATACTTGTGTTTTGATGAGCTGGTCCCCCTGTGGGTAATAATTTATTGTATGTGTACGCACAGATTAAAACGGTGACTCAATTACGAATTGAGAACATTAACTTTGTGTGAGTTTATTTTATAAAAGGAACGCTATTAAAAAGAATCACAAAAAAGTAATAACCCAACCAATAAAAATCGATGCAAATATATTTAAATACTACCTAAAAACCAAACCCGTGATAAACAAACAAGCGTCTCCGATATTCATAACCGCAACCCTCAATAAATAAAAGTTTAAAATAAACAAAATCTTAACTTTCATGTTGATTTATTGCTCATTTGTCATCTGCCCATCAAAATTCTGCGAGTGTCACCGCTCTGCTAGGGGAGCTGGAATGGGTACAGGAAAGACGATGTGGGACTCCAGAGGGGACAGGAAAGCCGGTTATGGTAAACAGAACGCGTACTACCACCCAAGATGCTCTTAATAGACAAACGCATTATCTCCTCAATACATCTCCATCAGATAACATGGGAACTAAGACTATCAGCACCATTAAATTGAAACTCTAATGATGACGTCAAATTTAAAATTAGTCCCGGTCCAAAGTCAAAAAATGACAGGACATGAATAGAAGGGCAAGTCATTATAAGATAGTTTGTTACGCTCAGATTGTGATTAAAAACTTTCATTGTAAATGTAGTTATAAAAAGTATTACTATTATCCAAAATGAAGCGTATTTATCTTTAAAGTTATCTAAGAAAAGCTTAGAAAGTCAAGGTGTACCTACTCAAAGTTACAAATGTCAATAATGAGATCAAAGAGGAGATAAATCGCAAAAGCAGGCCTCTCTCGCTGAAGATCAATTAACTTTGACAAACAACGCTACTTAATCTGAACGTAATCTTTATCCAATTTCTAATTCCAGATATTTAATGGAATGAGAGCAATTTTTTTAGAATACTTTTAATAGAGATCTTTAGTAAGCAGAATCTGGGTCATCTTTAATCGTATTCTGAGTATAATCGCAGGCTACTTTACATAAAATTAGTTGCTTTAGTGCCATATTCCACATTTTTTTAGTTATAGTTACTTAAAATAAATACATTATAACAAATTATAAGACTAGGTATAGTTTTCGGCTTACGAGGAACTCAACTAGTTTCAAGCCATACTAAAGGCTCACATTCAGTCAGAGTAGCAACGTAACAGTCGCCGCGTCGTATGTCGAGGAAAACTTGTCTCACAAAAGTTATAAAACATTACAAAACTATTATCTAAGCGTCCAGTCCAATTTTCTAGGTACAGAAAGGTGACCATAAACTTCATGTCACACTGAAATAGGTTTTGAGAGATGCAATTTCCTCAATTCTAACAAAGCCGGGGCCTTTGTCACCTTTCATTGTAATTCGAATCACGTAGTCTACTATTTTGACAGAATGAACGGACGATGTGCGGATTTGCGCGTTCAAAAGCGTCGGGTATACGCTTAATGAGAACTCGGAAACTAGATTAGTGATTAGTAACTATTCATCATCAACTGGATTACACAAATGATTTGCCCTTTGTGCAATTGTCAAAATTTGGATTTGTAGGAATGTAATCAGTGAGTGCAAAACTATTCCCGTTAGTTATTCAAAGTACATTTGTTAAAAGTCGATGTTACTTTATTGTAACATGAAAAGTTGGTATGAGTTTAGAATAATTGAATAAAATCAGCGGCATTCAGCATAAAACTAGTTCACTGCACCAGTTGAATGAAATTGAAACTTGCCTTTGACGAGAAACCACTAGTATTTGAAAAAAATCTATTACATGTTTTTTTCTATAGGTACCTGTCTAACCCATTTCTGTCCTATATTTGATTACTATATTTAACTTTTTAAGTTGAATTCTCAATAAAATTTGAAAATGCTCTTTCTGTTGTAGGTACGAAGGCATAGTTCTGTCACTCAAAAAAAATTAACTTAATTCTCACACCAAGCTCGTTGTTTCCACCAAGGTCAGTAGCGCCTGGTCCCATCATTATTAGTTTAGAAAGTAATTCTTCATCAATGATAAGAATAATAACTAGAACATCATTATCCAAAATCTAATCCATAAATATCTACAATAAAACAAAGACTATTTTACTTTCTAAGAGACTTGGTAATATTATCAAGATGAAGGTGAATTTTATTTTATACTCTAGTACGAGTATCAATAGCTACCCTTCTATTGTTAGCTACAGGTTGTTTGAAATAAATTGATTTTTAAGAGAAAGTGTATTAAAGTGTACAGTGAAAGGTCTTGGTGCTTATCTTCTACAAATATTTCATTTTCTGTTCTAAATCATTATTGTACTGCAGCTCGGTATTATTCTTTAATCATAAACTTGTCTGTCGTTTTTAGAAATAAATCTTGAAGATAAAAAATAGTAACGCGAGTTATGCTTTCGTTTTGAAGACTGTCTTAATTCATGTGATGCGGGAATACTAAAATTACATTTTATAATATTGAACAAAGCTTGAGTATGAAATATTCTGCGGTAAATGGCAGAAAAAGCGTATGATTTCAATAAACAAAAGGCAGTGGTATCACTCCGAACAAGACGGTCCATTCGTGCCGAAGCATGGCTCTCCCATACTTGATATTGAATATAATAAAACCACCTAACAATTAGTAATTGCCACTGATTATTTACTAACATAATTGACGTTTAATTAACAACGTGTACGGTACAACATAATTCATTATCACATTCAACAAATAGAATTGAAAATCAGCATGTGATGAACTATTGAATTAAACAATTCAAATTAGCTTTTGACTCTTACTAATTAATTATTAATTACAGCCTTCAATTACGTCCCACAGAGTCTATTCAAAATGCTACATCGATATTACTAATATATTCTAAACAAATTATTTCATTGGTTTGAAACTAAATAAACTCAATACTTATTTGATTTGTTAAAATAAATAAACAAGGCTTGTATTGTAGCACAGAGGTAAATATTTAAATTTGGTAATCAACGAACTAAGAGCTTTTATTTTTGTTTAATTTTGAAAGCTGTCTATATTGGGTAGTACGAGTAGCTTAAAATAATATTTTGCTTTTAAAAAGTACTAAATTACTGTATTACATTCAAATTAATAGTTTGATACAAAAATGAGTTTATTACCATAGTCCTGATATCACACTCCCCATTCAATTACAATAATTATCAGCAACCCTAAAAATATGTTGCTTACTTCGAGAATCAAAACCATAACCCCGTAATTGGTCCTCTACAAACAGATCCAATGACGCAATCTATAGTTTCGTTCAATACATAGGAACTCCCACAAAATACAGTTGAACGTATTACACAATAGAATGGAATATAAAATGCTACCTATTATTAACAAAATCACATTATAAATGAGCGAGCAAAGTATAAAGGACATAGAGAATCCATAGTAAATATCAATCTCACAATGAAGCAACTTGTCAGGCTTCGCAGTACTTCAATTTTATAATTAGCATTTTATTGTTTTATTCTTCCTTTGAATGTAAGGACGGAGAAAATGGAAAAGTGTTCGATATTATTTACATTGTAATATTTGCTTTGAAGTTCAAAAGTGCCTTCATGGTCTATTTGAGATAAATAATTTTGACTCTGACTTTGACTTTGATTATTAAACGTCTTTTAAATTAGGAGCAAAAACTTGTTTAAGTATGTCTTCTATTTATAGTTGTTTTTATACTCTATTTACGCAAATGACAAGTCCATTATTAAGTTCTAATAAGATGTTTTGAAAAAGTTATCTAATAGATTACGTGAACCCAATTACAGTAGTCACAGTCCATTAAACAACGTACGAATAATTGTGCATAAATCGAAAAGTTTCAAATTGCGATAGTTATTAGCTTCGCTTTAAATATCACTTTCTATGGCTAGTTGAAAACATTCCAAAAATATTAATTTCGTTTTTATACGCTTTATTGCCGAAAATACTTTCATTCATAAAACGATTTTTTGCTAAACATAATGTAAATACCTATCTACTGTTATTGACTTTTCTTTGTCCATGGTAAACATGAAAGAACCTCATAAATCGTATTTTCGCTGTCAAGGCAAACCCATGATTTTGCACAAATCGCAGAAAGTGTGCAGTCGACTGGTCTTAATTAATCGATTTACAAACAGCATTATGCAAGCTCATTGTATAAATTAGTTCTCTGGAAAATCTCCAGAAATAACTGACACAGCGTTTTCATAAAAGTTCCTTAAAACATAAGATAAACATTACATTTCGTCTACGAAGCATTTACAATTTTAGGCAAAAACTCTTATCTATTTGGCACAAGTACCAAAATTCAAACAGTCCCTGATAAAAGGATTAAATCGAAAGACGGTTTCCACCGATCCTTGGGTACTAAGTCTGACCTAAATTGGCATAAGACCGGAGACCCGACATAAAATGAACTCTTTTACGCTGAGATTATGATAACGTCAGCAATTTTATGGTGATTCAACGAAGCGTTGAAAACTCATATTGCCCCTTTTATACAAAGAAAACTTATTCTCGGACTGAACTAATTTCCTCCCATGCACTCACGACGCTAAAGACCATATAAATGAGCCTGTTGTGTAATACTAATAAACGATCAACTTGCAAGTGCTTACACCGTAAAAACTTCAAGCGAACTAAAGTTCCTCGTGCCAAGAAAAAGCTAAAGGTCTTTGTTCTCACCAGCCAAAACAAACGTTGTGTTTGGGCATTTGTTACAATAACAAACATTGGGGAACAAGCGCGCTCTACAGGAATGGGCAAAAACGTGCCTAATCGAAGCGAATTGGAAATAAAGGCCCCAAGATTCGATGCCGACGTGTCAAGTTCCTTCGAATAAGGATTAAGAGCTTATTGTTAGCTAAATTCGCGGAACTTACCTGTTCCTACAACTCAAGCGCTGAATGCTTGATTTATGAAATAATTTGCTTTACTTTACGGGTAAACTGCAAAAGGTTTTTTCATTTCTGCAGCTCATAAATTGCGACCATACACGTATTTTTATTAACAATAAAGAGTGAAATATACTTGTGCTTTATTCTAGGAAAGTAGAATGTTTAAGATTCTTTATATTTCCGCGTATACTAAAATGCTTCAAAAGTAGTAGAGATAACAGAGAACGAAAGTAAATGTACCATAGAAGTTAGAGTATCAATTAAACGGGGACGCTATTACCTGCACATGGCGCCGGCTTTCGCCGACAAAACAAGTCGTGTTCCATAGAGAAATGTTTTGATCTGCAGATGACAGGGCACTGCTTATATTGTTATAAAGAAAAATGGCTACAAAGGGGACGCTAATTGTGCAAACAACGTACCATGTCGGAACTATTTACACACGAATCCAATACCCGGACGGAACATACAAAACATATATAAATATATACGTTTGTATCATCCGACACTAGTAAACGTTATTAACCTAGTCTGTCGTCAGTTTCATGCAAGCAATTTCATAGCAATTGTATGAAAGCTTATAAAAGAATGGCATTCAATTTGAACGTGAAAATGAGCAGAGCAATTTTGTTGATTGAAATATCACGAAATTGATAAATAATAAAACCAATGGAGAAAATGATACTCTCGACGCTTATCCCTGTACAGTCGTTGTTGATATATTTATCTGTATTAAAGAAGCCAGTTGGCCACATGTTCAGGATCTTAAATACAAGTCGACCACAAAATTGCTACCATATGTCGTAACTGCTTTGAAATTTGCAAAAAATGTTACCTGAATACAAGTGGTTAACGCTTGAAACTGAGTTATGATGAAAGATAAGCTTAGTTATACGTTTAAAAGAATAATTTAAGTATGAACTAGTTCCTTAACTACTGTGTTAATTGCGTCTACTACTTTGTAAGAGGTATTTTAAAGTTTAGTTATAACCAAATATAGATTACTCGAGGTACTTTTAAGAAAACTCTTAGCTTAATAAAATCTTTAATAGTATTATTGATAAAGGATACATTAGAAAACAATAGTAACTGAAAAACGCAACAACAATGTCGCCGGACACAAATGCATGCAGCCACGAAATTAACTGGCGTTAAGTCATAAATTGAAAATGAGCCGAGTCGTACGCGTTCAAAGTGGCATGAAACGGCGAGTACTGATGACAGACGACGACACAGGGTGGTCTCGTTCCCGGCAATCATATACAGCATGTGGTATTTAAAACGCGACAAAGCGTCCATATTACTAACAAGGAACACTAAAATATTCACAAACGATGCTAAGGAAAACCCGTGCAAAGCAAAAGGAGTTGATTTACAATGAAATGATTTTATATTCTGTGAAATTAAATTCAATTTGCATAAAGATGTATGGTACTGCATAGTATAGTAGTTTTAGGAAGACAATTATATTTAACTTTTAAATGGAATGGTTTTTGTGAAATAATGACATCCAATTTTTCATGCCTGTTTATTGTATAGCCTCAGAGGTGTAAATTAAAGTCAATAAATTGTCTAGAAAAAACACAACTTAACATTGTTATCAGTACAGATTGCACTACTAAAAGAAACGTTAAAGTTAAGTCGATATGGATTTAATAAAGTTCCCTAACATAATAAATAGGTTTTGATGAAAAATACCTTTCTTTGAAAATGGAGACGTAATTTTTTCTCGGAAGGAGTAGCTAAAGTTGGTTCATCACACCTTCTACTGCCAAATTAGACAGACGCGTCTATTTTCACGCAACAAGTAATATCTTGAAAAATTGAAGATCAAAAAGCCATACCCCTACTAAAAGTAACTCAACAACATTAACCTAAAAAGTGTACAACCATACCGTTTTATCATTCTTTACCTTTTAAAATAACTACTTGAAACTTTTATGAGTCAGTTCTTAACAAACATGCATGAGTATGATATTAATGGCGCGGGCCCTATGAGTGGTCCTTGCGGTACTCTCAATTTAAAACCGACACACAAAGCTTATGTACACAGTTGACGTATTTATACTGCAGGAGAATTCATGCTCAGGAATACTCGAGCTGTATGAGTGTTAGCATTCTCTGTTTGTAACTAGGATCTTCAAAATCCAATGATGTGTATTTAAGCAACGAACTCTCTACAAACCGTTTGACGCTGTTTCTACGAAATCCGATTTGTTCGTCTGGGATTTGGCATTCCATACAGAGAAATTTGCAAATCTACGCTGTGTACTGTTTACTATTTGTTAAACTTTACTACATAAACAACGATTTCGTAATTAGTGGTATTTCAACTAAGTTACTTTAAACGTAGGTGTCTAACTTTAGTTTTCTTCCTTGTTTATATTGTTATCTCTTGATATTATTATATATTGTTGACCTTTTTCAAATTACTCTGTAGCGAAGTTAAAGCAGTATCATCAAATAAGTATCAAAAGTTTTGTGTTCGTTTCTCGGTTGAACTAATCTTTCCAAAATTCCCTAATGATCTTGTAATACTTGAGTACCTAATTATAAGTTAATTTTAGCAAACATGATTCATGGGTCTCGTATACTGAAAATACAGTTCACCTGAGCCCGGGTCCCGACTGAATTAGCATTATTGGAGCTGATACAGCAAAGTTTTGTTCAATAATTAGTTGAACGAAAGGGTACGGGATAAATTGGTCGATAAATTTGTTCAATTCAGTGAAAGTAAGGGTTTTAAATAGAAGTTGGATTTTAATAACGGCAGTGATACTTATACACGTGTATTCATCTTTATGTAGCAGGAAAAGGTTTCTCATTTTTACTGCCAATATTGGTTGCTCCAAAACAGTACCTACATAATTGAGAGGCACTTAAAGTTAGCAAACTGTAAACTGCTTCCCATATTGTCATTATAAAGAGTTAATGAATGAACTTCGTCCACATTTTCAATGTTATGTACTAGTTCGCAGTGAAATAAAGTTAAGCGGTTCTCCTATTTGTGCCGACAAGCCGACATAATGTATTATCTCGCTCGCAAAGTTTTAGCGGAGCTACACTGTTCATTAAACAGGCGAATGAAGCAGAGTTTAATTTATACGCAAAGTACTATACAGTTACTGCAAAACAACGTTACAGTTTTGAGATTTGTTTTTGTGTGGCTGTACGAAACTGGCGTCGTTGAAGTTTTTATACATTTTGGTACTTGACTTCTCTTTCGGATGTCAAGTCTTGCATATCAGCGGCGTTATCAAAACACTCAAGGCAAACTTAAGCCAGACTTATTTTTGTACCGCGTTATCTGAATCCTGCTCCCTCAGAGTTAAGTGATCCAATAATCTGGATTGGAGCGCTGCGGTTACTCGTTTAAAATTATTTCTCGAATGCCCTGCAGAAGCAAGGAAAATGGTTTTACGTGGTCTATTCATTTATTCAGAGTTCTTTAAAAAGAGTAAGAATGAAGATAGATAAATATTTTTCATTAATCAGAAATGCAACGCAATCATTAGTATTGAAAAACCGTAATGGAAATTACTAATCAGTATTTTAAACAAGTTAGAATTAATTCCCAATAAACAAACAATAAATAAACTCAATTTCAATTACTGCTAAGTTAATACTCTACAAACACATATCATTATAATGTTTGTATTGAATCTGAAATACAAACTGCACAGCAACTCCGATAAACTGAATACAACTTGCTCCAACTAGTAGTGCAAATAATATATGGATATCCTTGAGAACTTCGAACTAACAAGTTAGCTAAGATATGACGAGCGTGCAGGCTACAGCCGTCGGCTCTCAATCATAAATATTGGTCCTCAGAGTCGCTAGTCACACTAAATTGAAGTTAAATTACTTGGACCAAGTGTAGCACAAACGTCTAAAGACTTGGACGGTTCTAACGTGACTATTAATAACAGTATCTACAGTTATTTACTCATGTGTAATTGATACGGGAACCGAAACCTTACAAATAACTACATGAAATGTATCCCTATTGTATTAGTGCTTGTACCAATAACTAATTTAATAAACAATACCTTTGTTGTTTCTGTAGCTACCGTTTCTTTGCCAACGGATTCATTGTCTTTTGCAAAAAAAGTTTAAAGCACTCATGTATAGATTCACCAGTATATTTCTTTTACTATACATATGTTAGGGGGTAAGTTTATTCCTCTATGTCAAGTTTAAATCAGAATTTGTGTTATTACCTACTACCTAAACAAATATCACACTCTTGCACTCTTTACTCACTTGTCATTAAAGCATCCTTCAGATCAATACGTCTTGCCCTAGTACAAAGCTTTGTACAGCATCATTCCATCCATTATTCCTATTACAACACAAACACGTGTTGTAAGACAACCTGCCACTCACTCACTCTCACTCTCGCGAACAGGTAATGATTTATGAAGTGCGTACAAAGCGAGTGATACACAGAGGAGTCAGTTACATTAGACCGCATCAAAATAAGAAAAGGGACCGTATCAAAGGCAGTAAGGCGGTATCCCCAGGGGTAGAGAGCGGGGACCTTTATTTATGGCCCGCGCCTTTGTTACACCGCTCCACAAATATAAATAGTTCCCGTTGAAATATCGAAGACGAAGCACTTTGGGGGTGTGATATTGTAGAGAATTAATGATGTGGTCAGTATTTGAATTGGATTAAGGATACATCGAACGATCCCCGCAAAATGCTAAAAGGCTTCGATGTGTTTGTACGGCTTAGCACAACATAAAACGTCGAAGTGAATTTACCAGATCGGAGGGTCGAGAAAAGTGGGTTCCGAGATTGCCCCCGGCTCACTCCTAACTGTATTTTCAGGTGATAAATATGTAAAGTACTCTAATGCATATTAAAAACTAATAAGTCTTTAGGTTAGCTTTTAGTTTAAAAGGGGTGGAATCAAATGTTTAATAATTTTTAAGAGTATTGTGTACATGAAACAAATCGTAAAAGAGAATTCTAATGCGAACTAATAAAAGTTTTATTGGGATCGCGTGCAGCGTGTTTCTACGAAATCGTAAATACTATCCAAATAAGGGACGTTGAAGCGTGTTCGTTTATCTAGAAAAAAGGAAGATGTAATTCTTTAATAAAAATGTTATATGCTCAGTTACATGGGTTTATGTTGGTAACAAAACACAACCGGACCCTAACCTTTTTATTTTACTACGGAATTTATATCTTTGATGTATAAATCATCCCAAACCGCAGACTAAATGTATGTCTGACTATCGTTTTATTGAACGCTAGTCATAAAACAATACCAATTTAATCAGGGTTCACACTAAAATACTAAAGTTTTCATATTCGAAGAAAGGAAAACTTTTATACAACGATAAATAAATACCATATCGCCTACATATGTTTCCACGTAAAACAACGAAGTATATAAACAAAATTTTAACTTTAAAACTCAAGACACCTACAAGCATTTATCATGGCCGCTCACTACAGCGAAATATTCCCGCGGAAATTCACACGGAATAAAAACTGTCCGATGAAAAGCGATACTGGAGCAATTTGTCACGTCGGGTCTTAGAAAGAGTACACCGACTCCATTCACCGCGATAACGGCGGTCTCCAGCCCACTTATGGGATTACATTCAGTTTTTATTCAGTCTAGTTTTTGACTGATTCATTTTTAAGCACCCCCACATCAATTTCTATTTCCTATATCACATGAATGACGTAATCCTTTTAGAGTTTGATGTATCTGAACAGTAACTTTGTTATTAAAGTTGAATTGTGCCTTTTCTAATGGAATTACGAAGCATATTTTCTTCTGAAATAGACAAGGATATGAAATATTTTCCTATCAAGCAAGAACATTCAATGTTGAATTGTAAAGCCTTAAACTAATTCAAATATGTATCTCAAATTCTAAAACATGCAAAAGGAATGATGGCAAAATCTGAAGCAAGTCTGTTAGAAAATTCCTTTGAAAATAACTCAGGGAAATGCAAAGATGAAACCGGATAACATTGGAAAGAAAAATATGAAATCATTCAGCAACTGTATCTAGAATAGAAAAATATGCATGCTCCATTCTCCGCGCACAATGCAGGCGGAGCCCGCACATTTACAACGCGCTCGACTTTTATATTGTCATCTCGTCCATAAGATGGGTCACTGGCCCCGGTTACAACGTCGACTTGTATTTCATCAAGTGCATAATTCATATGGGGTCGTCTTCCTTACAGGTATGTTCTTCTGATAAAAATTCCTCACATTACAGACGTTAAACGGCAAGTCAGGGAATTTGTGAGAGTTTATTTATGAATCACTCGGTAAAATCTCGATCGGACGAGAAGAATGTATATAGCCTTGGCATTCAAGTAGATACTGGTACCACGAACCAGTTTTGCAGAAACAGTATGTGAGCCGACCTTCAACTTGTGAAGGATATTATTACTAGGCTACCCACCACATAGATTCATAGATTCACAACTTAGGAATATGTCACTCATTTCTCATTATATTTACTTAAATTAATCAATAAGTTTTGCTTACTTGTAATAGAAATCTGATTAATCACTACAGCTCTGCTCCGCTGCTTCTCAAGAAGTTCTAGTTAAAATAACTACAACTTCTTTTTTATGGTATAAAAACATATTCATACTATTATTTCCACCGCAATTTAAGACCATACGTTATAAAACAACTAGAGCATCGCTTCTTAATCTGAACATCTTCATAATACTCCCCAAAGTGTGGATAAGTAATGGCCGCCTTATATCACAGTGGCAAGGCGACAATAACCATTGTCTGTGTCTCATGAATTCCGTGAGAAGGTAGGTGCTATGAAGGTGATAACACGCTCCTGACCAACTGAGAAATTTATAGCTTCATATTACACTGGAGATGACCTGGATGGGAACACTGTCCGTATTCCAGCTAGGTGCACTAACGGGAATATTTCATAAAAATGAGAAAACATTTTCAAAAAGACTAAGTGCTAAAGACTAGCGCTAGAGCAAATATTTCTAAAGCATGAGAATTTTTCTTAGAAACTCGTACTTGTGTTGATAGCAAATATGTTAAACATGGCATTATATGTATCTAGTGGTATCACCCAATAAGCACGCGATATAATAGAAATCTTTCTATAGGAGTATCGTGTGTCGATATCGTTATCTATAGAAAAATCCCCTCAGCCAAGGAGGGTGGTTGTCTTTTGTTTCTGAATGGAGCAGATGACGCCCTTTGTGAGTTAGCAGTAACAGGAAGGTGAGCTTAATAGGGGCTTTGTTTGACTTGCAACACTTGCTTTTATTAATAACGTGTGTGTTACAGCATTAATTGCTGATACTAACGCAAAAATTGTGAAGTGTGAACCACCAATTCCTGTGGCTTAGATACAAGGGCTATTACACGGAATGACAGGAATATTACACGATATTTTTTAATATAAATCTAAGAAGAAAATGTCGCTAAAATCACTATTTTATATATAACATGAAATTCTAATTATAACTTTTAATATCCGGACCTTTATGATTCTAGAGCTAAGTACTTAAGAAACTTTGCAAATTCAAAAACCACAAGAGAGGACGTGACAGTATTTAAATTAGCTATTTTAAAAATTAAATGTCAGAAAAACGTAATACTGCTTCATTACAGTTTTGTAATAAGGAAAATGTACTTTGTGAGGAGTATGAATGAGAAATCAGGCTGCGAAGTATGGGACTGCGCAAATACTGTTTAAATTTAATCCGGTTTGGCTTTTAATCCAATTAAATTCCTTCTTACATCCTCGTTCTCGGTATTTTCTCTATGATTCCCTGTAATGTAAATGTTTACTCTGGTGTTTTTATATACTTTATTCCTTCCTGCAGTCTTTATTATTTTAACATAAGTCTTAGGTAGCCAAAATATCGTAAAAGTTGGTTTTACGATATTTTGGCTTACTGAGGTTACGTTTTGAGGCATGAGCCGACAAAGATTTTAAGACTTTAGGGAACACCAAAAATTCATTGAAGCGATTCATTGAACGCTTTGAAGCTATTGTTGAAGTATTTTGTAATACAAAAGGGTTCTTGTTCAAAGGGAATTTACAGTGAATTTTCATCATTAGAATTTAGGTACTAAAATTCGAGGAAGACCTAAATCAGATTGTGAACAGAACAATCATTCACCCGCCTCGTTACCCGCACGTCAACACTAGCTGTCTGAGTGTAATGTGTTCTAAGGGAACTTGTGTGTACAGTCCCAAATCGCTCTCAAACTAAAGGCCAGCTTTGTACTACAGATAAAGTCCTCAGCAGTTCATTCTGACATTTCAAAGGTTCATCTTGATCAACCATAATTCAAGTTGCTTCGTTGTTTTGACGGCAGTACGAGTAATCAACAGAGAGATTACCAACGACATGAGAAATAGTCTATTGTTGTGGAATCGTTGACATTTACTTAATCTGCTTTGTTTGAGTTAAAAACAAACTATTGTGTGTCATGTTAGTGGGTGTTTAGGTAAAAAATTGAACGCTTCAATCTGGACACTATCATCTGTTTTGTAAATTTTTCTTTCGATTCGACCTTGCCTTACATTTATTAGCTACTTATCTTCTAAGATGTTATTATTCTTCCATCCCTCAAAAAGTTATATCAGTTCTTCTTATATTTGCATAGAGATATAAAGTTTGCTTGTTCTTTCGCCATTAATATACGACACAACTTATTTAATACAACCAGTATTTAGCGTGAAACTTGAAGGAAGACAACAGGTAACTTGTTGGCGCCTTAAGTTTTAATAAGAAAACATACTGATGATCGCTCCGTGAAGGAGCAACTTTCTGAATAGGTTGCTCGGTCTTACAATCTTATCAAATGCTCAGTTTTGTTTCCTGCAGTAAACAGCCTACTGTAACTGACGGTATAACAAAGGTATATCCTCATAAAATTCAGTTTTTATTTATTTCGTATCGCGAGAATTTATGTTTATTGTTAAGAAAGGAATGGCGAGTGTTTCTACGATTCATTGATTATAAAGAGTGAGAGAATTGTGTGCTTTATTGCAAAGTCATCTTTATTTACTTGCTGACAGTATTTTAAATCCTTTCACCGGTTTCAAAAATACCTCCTCATAAAAAATGTTATGAATTTCTTTCTTAGTATCCTCGTATACATTTTTAAGAAACTTTTATACTAAATTCCAAGGATATAAAATCTGCTCCTTCGTCTACCTATGCTTTAAAGAAATTTTTAATTTCATGCATCAAGTTTCTATGCTTTTTCTTCGCAAAGTAATACCGACTGTATTTTAATTAAAAAGTTAAAACACAAAATAAAAGGACGACCATTTACCTCAAATAATGTCGCTTTATACGACAAAAGAGCGTTAAAGAAAAACGTCATAAACTAATAAAAATGGTCTCCTCATAATTATTTTACCGTGGTATGGCCTGGACACACGTACCTGCAACAAGATTAACATACATAATTATCAACACAGTCCGTACTTCACATTATACAACTGGATTAACATAACGGGGGCTTAACATTAACCGCCTTTTGACGTCCTCAGCCACCGAGTCTTACTCCAAAAAAAATAAAAAAACAGATAATTTGGAACATTTTTTACGTAAGCAAAAATTTAGCGTAATTTCCTTGAGTAAACGAAGCCTTTTTAAATAGGTATTAGAATAGTCTTATACAATACAATTTGATTTGGCATACTCTCGATTTCTTTAGAACGATTGCGATGTAAATTGCGAAACAAATCGACCGGAACTATGACAAATATGAAGTAAACATAAACTTTCTAAACAGTACTTACATTAACTGGAGATTAAATCTTAACAATTTGTTAACATGCCAAAATTGTGTGAAACATCCATTAGATTTTAATCAACTTATTAATTGTACGTGCGTTACCATTAACCGAGTTTTAATAGTTCCTCGAAACGACCATCAGAATTTGTGTAATTGACGTTCAAAACTTGTGTGTAATTAGTGGATAATTTAAAGACGCGTAGTAAATCTTGTAAATCTTAGTTTTAACGTGTATTTAAGTTAGTTTCGGCAGCGTCTGTTTGTAATGAGACTTGAATTGTTTGTCTTAGTTATTAGAAGTTTGATATGGAATTGTACGAATTAAATAGTTGGTTGGAAGTTGGTACATTGTGCCACTTGGTAACAGTACCTTTAGTACGAGTTTGCAATAGAAACAAGAGCGCTCGGCGCTCTGATTGGCCGACTCGAATGAATCAACCAATCAGAGCGCCGAACGCGCTAACGTTTCGATCTCGTTAAATGTAAAGCAAATTCGTACTAAGAGTACTGAAACTACTTCGCGTATGGTTAAGGTCACACGTGTGAATAGAGGTTTCAGTTTTGACATGGAACCCGTAATTATCACGTTTGCGTATTCGAGCGTTAATATATCTCATTGTTTTCGCCTATCCACGTTTCATTAGACACGCTCACGCTGATTAATTTTTCATGCTTGTTTGCAATGAGGATTTTAATCAAATCATGAGTATCAATGGTAATTACCATTGATACTATTAAAGTAGGTATTGGTGCTATTGATTATTATAATAACCTACTTTGTCACTTTAGTATTCTTTTGGTATAATTTTTTGGTACACAATAAATTCCTTTAAAAAGAGTAAAGTTACTTTAATAAGTAATTACTCGATCCTCACATGAATCTAAATCATGCTTTAAAACCACAATACCTAGAAAGTAGTTAATTTAATCGTTAACCTTATTATAAAACCAAACAATAACTAAGCCACTAATTAGCAACCGCACTCAATTCCATGACAAAGCAAGTTACAGTAAAACAGACTCCCGTATCTCTTTGTTTAACTAATTAATACCATAAAACTTGATCACTAACGCGGGTTCTAACCACATTTAATATACCAGCATCTTTAATAACCACAGTTAAGTACACAATGACAGAGTAATACAACTTTATGACACTTTAGAATAAGAACCAAAAACGCACGTCAAAATACACTGACCATCATAAGTTGAACTTCAATTACTTAGCACTGTTATACAATTGAAGGATCAGTTATACTGGATTAGTATAGGTTTATACGCCGTCTTCTGTATAATTCTTTCCTGCTGTTTAATTGTATTAATTTATGACCACACTGGGTGGCAATTGATTGTTAAGTGGGTCTTAAAATAGCCATTTAAATTTAAACGGTCATTGGTGTATATGTCAAGTGATGAATGAGCTTTAGAAAGTACTGGGTCTTGAGTTAGTGGCTAGTTTAATGAGTGCTAATTAAATAAGAATTTAAAGTTTTGAAATTACTTTTTATTGTATTAGATTTTAAGGAACAGTGAGTGAAGTTCCCTAAAAAAAGGAGGATCCTCCAACGAGGCGAGGTTATTATGCCTGACGGGCTTTCAGCTTAACTGGGGATTTTCTATCTATGTTTATTCGCATTTAAACTTCATATGTGCGAAGTAGGATTCATGACGTCATTCGTTGATTTGTTTTTCGATCGTCCATGTGCGACTTCTGTCACAAGATTTTTAGTTTTTTTTAAATTTACGTTTGCTCATATTGAAATTGAGTATCATATTACCATGTTTTCCTTCACATATTTTCTTTTGTGTGAAGGGTGTATTAGTAAAAGAGAGTATAACGTTTAAGCTCATGGTTAAGATCAATGAGATAAAGATTCATCACTGTGATAAAGTCATTCGTTTTGTTCCAATTAAATCTGTAGTAACGAGACAGTGACAGTTGTCTACTGCCATCACTTAAACTAAAACAACAATTTAAATAGAAGACTAGAAACGAATCAAGATCCTTTGTCTTGTTTAAAGTCTTAATTAGACTTAAAAAACTGTAATTACTGTTTTATTTTACTCCAATCAAAAAGACTTAGTCTGAACCTATCCCTAATTGGTTTTATTAAAATGAAAGTTTAACAAGATTAAAATGGCTTACTTCTTAGTAACTACCTAATTCCTAAGTTAGTCCGAAAATCTATCCCTTTTCAAATAAATTTTAATGTCACTTAGTCGAGCATTTTGTAATAAATTAAACATTTTACTTATTCTACGGTATATAAAGTTTCAGCGTTTAATATTTTGACGGAGGTTTCTTTCAAGGTTGTCGAAATATTATAGCCATCGTAAATACTGATAAGGGTAGGTGTAAAAGTATGAAATTACGACCTAAAATATACACTTATAATGGTTGTAAGGTCTTTATTTACCATTAATCACAAACTTTACACAATAACTAGATATGGACATTAGAAATAACAATAGTTTTCGGGAAGAAGAGGCGTGGGACATAGATAATATTCGCTAACGACGCGTGAGCGGCGCGAGATCGTACACTACTGGCCTGTGCGCGGGGCGCGGGCGGCGAGGCAGCGCGGCGGCGCGGCGGCGCCGACCGAGTACGAAGCACAGCGGAAAACCACGAGCGCGCTGTTGGCGCGAGTATTGTTTTAGTGGCGCGAAATTCAAACGGTCGCGGCGCGAATATTCAAACGGCCGTGGCGCGGACGTTCGCCTTATATCCTCCCCCTCTAACCCAGGCGTTGCGTCCCCGAAGCCGGGTTAGCCTTACGAGGTCTCCCCCTCTTACGCTTCTCCTGAATGGGATCTTGGATGGGACCAACGAACGGTGTTAACAAAGAAACGTGATACCTCCCTAGCGAGACGCCGTCACTTATACGCTCCAAAGCGTATGTCGTGCTACCTATCACCTCCTGAATGCGATACGGTCCATCCCGGCGGGGAATGAACTTCGGAGTCTGCCCCTTGATCGTATCGTTAGAGCCCTGAGTCTTAAGCAGTACGAGATCCCCTACCTTATAGTCTGGCGCTGGGCGACGACTCTCATCGGCGTACTTCTTCTGAGCTTCCTGGGCTTTCTCGTGCACATCCCGTGCATCGAGTAGCACGGCTGAAAGCTTCCTAAGGAACGGGGTAATAGACAAGACCACATTATCGTTCTCGACGATGGCGCGCATCTCAGACAACACGTCGGCGGGAGCGCGTATCTCACGCCCGAAGTTGAGAAAAGCGGGGGAATGCCCCGTGCTCGCAGTGAACGCAGAGTTCATGGCGAACCGAATAGCGGGAAGATGACTATCCCAGGAATCATGATCCTTACCAACCAGTATAGCAAGCTGTGGCTTAAGGTCGCGGTTCTTTCGTTCGACAGGGTTGGACTCTGGGTGGTAAAACGACGTCAGGGCCTGCTTGATGCCCATGACGTGACACGTCTGCTGCATCACTTCGCTCACAAACTGCACGCCGTTGTCGCTGATGAGTCTTCTGGGCGTCCCATAACGCAGGTACACCTCGTTCACCAGTGTTTTGGCGCACTCTTCGCTGGTAGCGGATGAAAGGGCAAATAACTCAACCCACCTTGTACAGGTGTCTTCCACTATGAGGATCCATTTGTTGCCGGAGGGTGTCTCCGGTAATGGACCGAACAGATCTACAGCGAACACTTCGAAGCGGCGTGACATAGCCGGAACTTGCAGCAGGCCGGCGGGTTTTCGCGTGTCCACTTTGTATCGTTGACACGCTGCACAGTTTTTGACGTACTGAGTAACGTAAGCCCGCATCCCGGGCCAGTAATACTTACCTGCGAGACGATGCAGAGTTCGCTCCACCCCGAAATGGCCGGCTGTGGGAGCGTCGTGGTACTCGGCTAGCACGTCCTTGCGCTCATGTTCCGGTACCACCAAGCTGGCGTCATCATCTTCTTCGTTGTCGGGACCATAACGGTACAACACGCCGTCGACTACTACATACCCTTTATCTGCCCAGGACCTCCCCCTAAAGGGATCGTCGGATTCCAACGCCTCGACGATCTTGCGAATCTCCGGGTCCTTCATCTGGCCGTCTCTGACGTCCCTAGGGCTGCGCGAGGGTAGGTCAACCACGGCGAGGCGCAAGTCGCACTCAGTCCCCTCAATATCCTCCGTCGCGCATACAGGACGTGACAGCGTGTCTGCGATCACGTTTGCCTTACCAGGAGTGTACTCGATCTTCAGGTTATATTCCTGAAGACTGAGCGCCCACCGGGCCAGGCGGCCGCTTGGTGACTTCAAACTCATGAGCCACCTAAGCGGCTGGTGATCGGACTTAACTGTCACATCGGCGCCGTCAATATACCCCCTAAATTTCGACACCGCCCATACTACAGCCAGTGCCTCTCTCTCCGTCGTATTATAATTCTTTTCAGCGGCTGTGAGGAGGCGACTGGCGTACTCGACGGGTCGCTCATCGGTCCCCTCCCCCTGGAGTAGAGCCGCTCCAAGCGCGTAGCCGCTGCTGTCGGTTCTAAGGACGAATGGTTTCGTCCCGTCAGCCTGACGGAGAATAGGAGCCGATGTTAGGAGGGACTTGATGGTCTCGAAAGCGTTCTGCTGTTCGGGGCCCCACTCCCAGGTGCTCCCTTTCTTCAGCAGAGAAGTCAAAGGCCTACTCACCTCGGCATAACCCGGTATGAAGCGCCTGAACCAGCTCGAGGTTTGCAGGAAACACTTCAGCTGCCTCACGTTCTGAGGGGGCGGCATGCCAGTTATAGCAGACGTCTTTTCTGGGTCCATGCGAATACCACCTGGTACGATGACATGACCTAGAAACTTCACGGCATCTCGGGCGAAGTGGCTCTTCTCTCGGTTCACCCGCAGGTTAAACATAGCAAGGCGGTCGAACACGGTTTCCAGGTCTGCGAGGTGCCTTTCGAACGAGTCTTCAGACAGCACCAACAGATCGTCCAGATATGCGAGCAAGGTTATACCTGGTAAGTTGGATTTGAACCGGTCGATCAATCTCTGGAAGGTTGCCCCTGAATTCCGGAGGCCCATGGGCATGCGCTTGAACCTGAAGGTGCCCAGCGGTGTCGTGAACGAGGTAAAGTCCCTATGATCAGGGTCAACGCTCACCTGAAAATATCCGGAACGCAGGTCCAGTGTAGACATGTACTTGGAGGTTTTCGCCGCATGGAGCACATCTTCGATCCTGGGAAGTGGGTATCGGTCAGGCTCCGTGACCGCGTTGAGCTTGCGGTAGTCCACGCAAAGCCTGTAGCTCCCATCCTTCTTTTTCACCAGGACGACGTTGGAGGCCCACGGTGACTCGCACTCCTCGATAACGTCGGCGCTAAGTAGCTTTTGCAGCTCCTTTTCTAAGGCTTCTTTCTTGGACGGCGATAACCTGTATGGTGGGGAGGCAAGGGGTTCCTGATTCTCTCTTACCTTAATTTTATGACAGGCAAAATCCGTGGGAGGTCCATCCGCAGCAAACTGGTTCGCTCTGCTACGCAGGAATGCGTTGAGCGCGTTCCTGTGCTCTGGTGGTAAGTTCGTTCCCTCGGCGTCGCGCAAGGCGACGTCGGAGATATCTGCCTGCATCAGTTCTGTGCTATTTAGACTAAAAGATTGCACGAGAGGAAAAATCTGTTCAGGGTTATCAGCAAAGAACCATGACTCCTGTGACAAGTCTAATGTAACCCCAGCCTTAGTAATAAAATCGCGACCTAACAACGTTCGAGTACTCTCACCTGGAAATACTATGAACTCAGTATCGATTTGCCTTCCCTCTAAAATTACGGGTACTGTCGCCGTGAGGACTGTTTTCGTTTGGCGGGAACCAATCGCGAGTCCTATGGTTCGCTCCGCCTCGTGAAATTGTACCCCAACCGATGTTAAGATAGAGTATAACAAGGAACCGGCAACGCAGCACGTAGCCCCCGTGTCGAGTATTGCGGCACCTACCCTATTCGCGATAGTGACCGATACCATAGCGTGTGACGGCGTCGCCGCGTGAGCTTCGCGTAAGTCGTTCTCGCCGTTCACCATATTAAAATCGCATCGCGTCGCGGGTAACTGTTTTCCGCTACAATTTTCACATTTAGACTTTACAACACCGGATTGGCCACATCCGTAACAACGCAAATTATTAGGCCCACTACTAGAAAGCGCACTAGTTGGTTGTGGTTTATTATTTTTATTTTGGAAATTGCGACAATCTGTTAAAACGTGACCATAAAATTTGCAAAACGAACATCGAACGCGTTTATCACGTTTCAAATTCTCGTTCGAGTTTGGAGTGAGTTTCGCGACACTAGTACCGTTCGAACTCGTGGTAACGCTGCGTTCGCGCTCGCTCGACTCGGGTTCGCGAGCTCGGTCGCGCGGCGCGTCTTGCGATCTCGACAAGTTTTGACTTGTCGATTTCGACGTAGAAACGATCGGGTTCGCGGCGTACGTACTAAGATTTAATTCGGTGATAGAATCTTCTATGGCCCTCACCTTTTCTAACATGAGATCGATGTCGTCGACATCATCTCTCGGTAAACGTTTTCTAACTCGTCGATGTAGAAGGCCGTAAATTATATCTAGTTGTATACGCATAGGCACCGCGTACGGTAATTTTGTAAACAATGATCGCACTTTGCACATAAACACTTCTGCACGTTCAGAGTCTTTCTGGTACGTGTCGACGATCTCTCGTAGGACTTTGTATGGCGGCAGCTGCATCCCGTACATGGCACGCAAGCGCGCCACGGCGTCCGGCCAGGCGTGCACGTTAGCGCGCGCCGCGCCACCACACGGCCGCGTCGCCCTCCAGCAGAATCGGCAGGCCGCGCAGCGCGTGCTCATCGCTGACGCCCGCGCACTCCTTGTACACCTGCACCGCATCGATGAACGCCTCCAGTACCTCCGCGTCGCGCGACTTCCCGTCGAAACGTGCAGTGCACTTGGCGAAGTTGCCTGTGACCGCGGACGGGTAGACGCTGGGCGGACGGGAGTCGGGCGTTGGCGTCGAAGTCGGTGGTTTCCCGGAGCCGTTGAAAGCCCTCAGGGTTTCGACTAGGGTTCTGTTGGTCTCCGCCTGCATTCTCACGAAGGACTCCATGAAACCGGCTAAGACGGTCTCGGTGGTCGCGCTCGTCGAAGCGCCGCCGGCGCGTCCATGCGCCCCGGCGGGGACGGGGGCGGGGGCGCTTGCAGCGCTCTGCTCCGCCTGGTCGTAGTATTCGGGCTCACTCGCGTCGTCACTCATAATATCTTCGCGAGATATAACTTTCGCGTTTCTTAGTTCCATGGCAACAGTTCTTCACGTAACTTAACTTTTCACGATTTGAAATAGGTAGGCATCTATCGCGGCATTCGCGACAAAGTTCTCGTGAATTCGAAGCCCCACGTTGGGCGCCACTATAATGGTTGTAAGGTCTTTATTTACCATTAATCACAAACTTTACACAATAACTAGATATGGACATTAGAAATAACAATAGTTTTCGGGAAGAAGAGGCGTGGGACATAGATAATATTCGCTAACGACGCGTGAGCGGCGCGAGATCGTACACTACTGGCCTGTGCGCGGGGCGCGGGCGGCGAGGCAGCGCGGCGGCGCGGCGGCGCCGACCGAGTACGAAGCACAGCGGAAAACCACGAGCGCGCTGTTGGCGCGAGTATTGTTTTAGTGGCGCGAAATTCAAACGGTCGCGGCGCGAATATTCAAACGGCCGTGGCGCGGACGTTCGCCTTATACACTTTAATATACTTTACTAAATGCGTTTTGTATTACTCTTTATGTAATAAATAAGCCGCGGTTTAAATTCATAAGTGTTGCAAGTTTATTAGGGACAAGCTACTTTATTTTTGGGCCAGATTAGAACCTGGATTTTAGCAATAAAGACAAGATGGTTCGCTATAAGCTCTTAAGTGAACGCTAAAATCACCATCAGCACATAAGACGGGCACAAATAGATCAGTTCCCCTAAAGCAAAACTTGTTATTTTTTTGTTTTGTTACTGAGATAATCAACAAAAGGAGTTATGTACGTTTCTATAAGATACTTACCACTTAGTAGACCAGTATATAAATGACTTCAAGGACATAAAAAAATATAGCAAAACAGCATATTTTTTTTACCCGACTGCGCCAGAAGGAGGGTTATGTTTTTCGAGTGTATGTATGTATGTATGTATGTATGTATGTATGTATGTATGTATGTATGTATAATTGTTTGGCACGCTCTGCAGCCTAAACGGCTTGATGGATTTTGACTTGAGAGGTGTCGTTAGATTTGTATTTACTGTGAGAGTGACACTGGATATATCAAAATTATTAAAAAAACAAAATGGCGGATTTTTGGCGCCAAATTCGAATATTTCTCACTCTGTAGCCTGAACGACTCGATGGATTTCCGCTTGATAGGGGTCGTTTGATTCGTATTTACTGTGAGAGTGACACTAAATATATCAAAATATAAAAATAATAAAACTAAAAGAAAATAAAATAAAAAAGTTAATTTAAAAAACTAAAAAACCCGACTGCGTTTCTTTACAATATTAAAATGAAAAAACCCTAAAACAAGAAAGTCATCGTAAAATTTAAGCAGTCGGGACCCATTCTAGAAATCCAGTCGTATGTGTCCTCACAAAGTCTTTATATTTAGAATGGGTCCCGACTGCTTAAATTTTACGATGACTTTCTTGTTTTAGGGTTTTTTCATTTTAATATTGTAAAGAAACGCAGTCGGGTTTTTTAGTTTTTTAATTACTATCCTTTTTGGGTAAAATAAAAATTTTCTTTTATAAAAGAAACACATATTATGTAAACAAAAACACAAAATTATACAAGATGTTATAAAATTAGGGTCAAATATTTTTAGTCCCATCAATTTACATCTTAATTAAAACGTTAAAGGAACAGAAACATTTTCGTTCGTATATTTTAATACAAATAAAGATTACGAGTCAAGTCAAATACTTAAAAATGTTAGGTTTTATAAAAAATTAAATTCCACTAAAGTATGAAAATAAAGAAAGACATATCCTTACATAACAAATGACATAACTTTCCTATTTATCTATTCTAAACCTACTAACCAGAAGTTTATCTTTCATTGAATAGGAATTCCATAAAAAAAAACATTATTTACACTGAACGCGAACCTAGTAATGGAACCAGTGCCTTCATACGGTGACAATTTGACATTTTGAGTTTACAACAATACTTGCGACAAATCCTGAGACTTCTCAGATCATAAAACTTTGTAACAACATTGGTCGACCATAAAACTTCCCATGCTTAAGTATTACCTTGACATTACTGTGTAACTTACGAGGAAATTTACGGTACACCGTTATACTTGACATCATGATAAATACTTTACGTCCAGTCATAAGTGAAATAACGCATATGTGTGAACTTATGGAGGAAATTTTAAATGACATTGCGGCATTGTCATACTTTGACTGGCGAACTGTAAGTGCATTTTGCTTAGCTTACCTGACCTCTTATAAATACCATCTCCAAAGTCCTATAGAAGTGACGATGACATTGAGATACATCTCGATTTTACCGGGTCTAAATTTTATTTGTCAAATATCAACATTTTCCACCTTACAATTTGATTTGGTCGTATCCACAGCTCGCACGTTTTACGAGAGCACAGAAAATAAGAACCAAGCGATCGTTTCTGAAGGCAATGTACACGTTTCGGCTCACGTTCTTAAGAGAAATGTTCCTTAAAATTTATGAGATTTCATGTTTTAAAGAAATCTTAGCGCAGACAAACAAAAAGTGCAGAGTACTTGACCGGATCGCTCGTCTCCAATGTTACTGGGGTCGTCCTAAGGCCATAAAAAACACAGCACTTTGGACCGCAGCCAGACAACCCCCGCTTCTGATTCAACCTCATTGAAAAGAAGCGTTTAAAGCTAAAGTAAGAGCACTTGAATTCATTCCGCGAAAATGTTTAAATATCTTTTGTAAAACGTTCGGGTTCAACAGAGTTTTAAAATAAAAGTTTGTTAAAGAATTTAATTAATTATGCTACTCGAAATTAGAGAGTTCGTTAGTATTCAGAATTGCTGCAAGATGTTTTGAATTTTTTGTTTAGGCTGTTGCGGGAAGAATTTTGGGTAGAATTGAAATAAGTCTAAATAATTCAATAACAAAATATAACTGACTTCTTCAAAAGAAATGCAGGAGGGTAAGGGGAATCAATAAATAACATTTCACTCAGTCCTAAAAAGGAGTCGCCCAATCGGCGACGTCTCGAGCCACCCAGCCGGGACGTTCGTAAGCAATAAACAATCACTCGTATCCTTCATCTGTGCGGTTCCGCATCGCGACCACATTGTCGGGTAGTTTTTAGGACGGTGCGGTCGTTGAACGACCCCTGTGATCATGACATTCCTTCACATGTGACAAATCTTTCTACATTATTATATCTCCAAATAGCACGTTTATCGACCACCGATATGGGAACGATCCCGGTCAAGTGGGATTCCTTTTAATGTTATTTTTTTTTTCGCGTCGGAACAATCATGACAAGCCTCACAGGCGCAATTTCATTTTCAAAATAATTCGGCACAGAGGCTCCAAATTCCGTCACTCGCTCCTACACGAAGATTTATTTTAAAAAGGTTGCAAGCCGCTTGGAATTTCATAGAGGTTTTAATTTTATTTAAAGTTGAGCATAGTGGAGGTGGTCGAGATTGCCTGGTTCTGCCAGATACCTGCGCTTAAAATAGAAATACGACCGCGAGGATAAAGAGCTGTACATTTCATAGTCCACGTTGACTTGTTCAATTGTAGCCTTTGTTGAAATTAAAATAGTTTTCTCTCACATAAAACTCTTGTTGAATAAAAGTAGAAATAAATCATGAGTAACCGTGTTAGAATTAATTAAGCAATTAAGTAGTCGTGCGCAAGAAAAGATACAATCAAGGCTTTCTTTAACGGGATTTGCAGTGAGTCGATGCATCTCAATGCCATCTCCGATTACAAAATGATCCAGATCTCAAGATGCACTTGAAACCCGATCGGATCTACAACCGTGGTATTCTTAGACAGTGCTTGTTTCAAATGGGTTAGGGTGTAAGAATAATGAATTTCAATGCTCATCCGTGCGCGTATGATTGAATATGGATTAATAGGATTGAATACGAGGAAGCAAAACAAAGGGCCCTCGGTATAGATGCACATAATTCATGTTGTAAATCGTTTAGCCTCGTATACATAGTGGTATGACGCAACAAGGTATTTAGTGATGGTATTTATTATGACGGCACACTAGGCATTATAATGGCGCAGTCGGTGCTCAGCGTGCTGCCGAGGGGTTGGTGACCGCACGACGTGGCGTCGCAAGTCGCAGCGCATCGCCCACTCTTATTAGAGATGCAGTGTAATTGTTACGATGAACCTCTCACTACCGCAATGTGCGACACTCTCCTCGCCGAGAGAAAAAGGTTAGTTTCAGAGGGCGACGGCACCGAAATTCGACTTCCCTGCGGAGTGCTGCGAGGCTGGAACAATGGCGATCGCTCCTGAGACTCGCTATACGTCACGCACGCTATTGTTTGGTCCGTCTTTTGTTTTTTTCTTTGTTATGCAATTTGGTGGTTGGTGGGGTAGCTCCGAACAAAATAGGCGTGAAGCTGGTGCATATTTTAGGGATAGTTAATGAGCCTATTCAAGTCAATAATTAACTTAACGGTAAATGTTGTGTAGGCGTACATAAAACGAGAACCTCTCACGACCCGCTATCAGTTTTAGATGTTTTTATTTACAGTCAAATTAATACGGCACAGCTGCGTGCTCGTATCCCACGTCGAAATTAAAACGACATATTAGTAAATCTTAGACCAAAATATATACAAATCTAAATATATCTTGACACTGAAGTATTTCGTGTCAATTTTAGAAACACGTTGTATATGCAATAACGGGATTTAAAATCGAAAACCGTTTAAGCAAAATGTGTCACAACAAGAAGGCGACAATAGGAAACTATTACGTTCAATTGTATGGCGTATCTTCAATCAACATGGGTGCTCCTCCCCAAGCTATACCCCGCGTCACCTCGCACAAAAGGTTAAATAAGTCGGAACGAGTACCCAACTTTATAAAAACTCAAACACGCGACCAGCCCCGAACCCCGGACAGGTACATTACACAACACAATAGCTTTAGAAACACAAAATGTCGCTTACTTCCTTCCTAAAGTGCGACGAGCAAAATTATGTTTTCAGATATTTATGCGAGCGCTTTCATCGAAGTAAATAAGTAAGAAAGTAAAGCTAACTTGGTGAATTGCTTCGCGTTCGTAGTTTAAGTTTTGTTCCAATGAAGTTGGATATTTAGAGGGTGGAATTTTCTTAGGAATGCGATGTTATTTATTACTGGCGCTTTTTGCTCGTATAAATTGAGTTTCACCATTAATATCGAGACAAGAAACCCGTAGAGAAACACGTTAAGTTAAATGTGTCTAGCAGTAATGTACGCGCTATTCGTATGAGGAAAGTCAAAGGACGACGAAGTAGTTCTACTTGATTGATAAAAAAAAACGTACAGACAAGGACAAAAGGACTGAAAACAGAAGGATAGTAAATAATACAAGGAAGTAGCTAATATTCGTTGAAATTGAATTACATACTGTCGTACGTCAAAAAAACACTAATTTGAAAAAAATATGTTCATGCAAAATACATATTTAATATATTAAATGCGACCTGAAACTTATTTGCTAATAAGGACATTTTTTCTGGATGACAATTCGTGGGAGTCTATTTATAGCAGTAAATAATTAACATTCCACATTGTTCACACGATACAAGAAAATGATTTATGAAGTGGAACCAAATGCCTCATATTTGATAAGCTACTGTTCTTTGATAACAATGATTGAATATACGAAACTTAGTTTGTAAGATTTTGTCAGAATATTTATTTATTTAGGACAACTAACAAAACTTACAATTATAAAATTTGACAATCATGTTTACAATAAATAACGTGCTGAGTGTTGCTTCATTTACAAGTTGTCAAGGCATGGCTAGGGACAGTTTCAACTAAATATTCTAATATAATTAAAACCTATAAAGATATCTAGACCTAAATAAAAATACGCTCTGCACTTTTTACCAGTCCTGTAACGAATAATAAAACCTGTTCATATTGTTTCCAAGCGAGACATACAAAATTAGCATACTAGATAACGGTTTTAGCAACCTTGAAATTGATTCTAGGAATTCTTAGTCAACCTAATAAAATACACTAGACCTAACTTAATCTATTTCACAGTATTTTACGAAAAGAAACTAATTTAATCTCATTTCTCATCACCTGAATCATTGCTAAAAAAAGGTACTGTCACCGAAAAATATTTTAAGTAAAGAATTTGTAATATGACCCTTATAAAAAAGTTTTGTTAAGAAATTACGAGAACACGTTTTGGCATTATTTCCTCGTGTTGAAAACGAAGCCTGCTACGTGCTTTAATAATTGCAAGCGAATTGCTTCAATTTTGGGGAACGCGACAGTTGGCAAGCGGACATCGTTAAACCTTCTTACAAATTCGAAAACTCGAAACTTCGAGATAAGAACAGTTTAATGCACCACGAAGTTAAATGACACATAAATGTTGCATAACATTATACTGTCGAATGACTAATTAACACATGATTCACACAGAAATGAAATACTTCCTAGTTAACGGAAAAACTGAACATTCCAGTGATACAGTTTTTGCTATTTTTCGCATTAAACTTAATGCTGTATTTAAACAATCGTCACGGATACCGCTAGGGTTAATCACCTCGCTTTTTTTAGTTGCAGAACAAATAAAAACAAAAGGTTAATCCGAATAATTTATGCTCTATAAAACAGATGACATCGGGCTTGCAGTTCGAAATAATAAAATGGCGTCGTTTAGACAATGATAGTGAGGCACGGAATGCGGCCGTGTAGCTTTCGTAATTGTACCAATTAGCGTAACGTCTGCATTAATTTATAAGCTGAGATGAACTTAGGACTGCTCCGAGGAGAAAGATTGCTGCTAAAGTACCCATATATTTAGTTAACTGCGTGTCTAGACTACAGCAAATTGTTATTGAGGAAATGTTTATCGCCTAATTTA